>NC_058136.1:27011410-27047360 GCF_016433145.1 Gracilinanus agilis | reverse complement strand
TCCTTCCTTCCTTCCTTCCTTCCTTCCTTCCAAAAGATAAAATAAGGGTAAAACGATGGGCTGAGTCTAATAAGATAAAAATTTTAATAGAGATAAATGTGGAGCATTACATTTGGATTCAAAAAGTCCACTTCACAACTACAGGCTACATATCAGTGTATCTGAAAAAGATAAATGAGCAGGGAGTTAAGAGAATCTTAGTTTAATGTGAGTTAATAGTATGAGGATGGTAGCTAGGAAAGATAATGTGGTCTTTTAAAAATTTTTTTATTTTATTTTTAAAAATATTTTTCCATGTTTACGAGATTCATTTTCTTTCCCTCCCCTCTTCCTTCCCCCCTCCCAGAGTTGATAAGCAATTCCACTGGGTTGTACAAATGTTATCACTTGATACCTATTTCCATATTATTCATTTTTACCATAGAACTGAAACCCCAAATCATATATCCATATAAACAAGTGATAAGTGATGTCATAAGTATTTCTTTTGCGTTTCTACCCCCAAAGTTCTTTCTCTCAATGTGGATAGCATTCTTTTTCATAAGTCCTTCAGGAATGTCCTGGATTACTGTATTGCTACTAGCAGTAAAGTCTATTACATTGGATTGTTCCACAATGTTTCACTTTCTATGTACACTGTTCTCTTGGTTCTGCTCATTTCATTCTGCACCAGTTCTTGGAGGTCTTTCCAGTTCATTTAGAAATTTTCCAGTTCATCATTCCTTACATCACAATACTATTCCATCACTATCATATACCACAATTTGTTCAGCCACTCCCCAATCGATGGACACCCCCTCATTTTCCAATTTTTTGCCACCACAAAGAGTGTGGCTATGATATTTTTGTACAAATATTTTTCCTTATTATCTCTTTGGAGTACAAACCTAGTAGTGGCTGGGTCAAAGGGTAGGAATTCTTTTAAAGCCCTTTGCACAAAGAGCCAAATTGCCCTCCAGAATGGCTGGACCAATTCACAACTCCACCAGCAATGTGTTAGTGTCCTGATTTTGCCACAACCTCTCCAAAATTTATTATTTTCCTTTACTATCATATTGGCCAATCTGCTAAGTGTGAGGTGGTATCTCAGCCTTGTTTTGATTTGCATTTCTCTAATTATGGGAGATTTAGAACACTTTTTCATGTGCTTAATGATAATTTTGATTTCTTTATCTGAAAACTGCCTATTCGTGTTCCTAGACCATTTGTCAATTGGGGAATGGCTTGATTTTTTTGTACAATTGATTTGCCTCCTTATAAATTTGAGTGTCAGAGGTTTTTGTTATAAAAATCTTTTTCTCCAAATTGTTGCTTAAATTTCTAATTTTGGTTGCATTGGTTTTGTTTGTACAGAAACTTTTTAATTTAATATAATCAAAATTATTCATTTTACATTTTGTAATGTCCTCTATTTCCTGCTTGGTCTTAAATTCCTTCCTTTCCCATAGATCTGACAGGTATACTATTCTATGTTCATCTAATTTGTTTATGATTTATCTCTTTATATTTAAATCATTTACCCCTTCTGAATTAACCTCGGTATGAGATTGTTGAATTAACCTCGGTGTGAGATGTTGATCTAAACATAATTTCTCCCAATTTGTTTTCCAATTCTCCCAGCAGTTCTTCTTAAATAGTGGGTTCTTGTCCCCAAAGCTGGAATCTTTGGGTTTACTGAACACTATCTTGCTACTATCAAGTCTGTTCCATTGATCCACCCTTCTATCTCTAAGCCAGTACTGTATTGTTTTGATGATCACTGCTTTATAGTATAGTTTGAGATCTGGCAACACTAGGCCATCCTTCATATTTTTTCATTAGTTCCCTTGATATTCTTGATCTTTTGTTCTTCCAGATGAACTTTGTAAAATTTTTTTTCTAATTCTAAAAAAAAATTTTGGTAGTTTGATAGGTATAGCACTGAATAAGGAGATTAATTTAGGTAGGATTATCATTTTTATTATATTAGTTTGTCCTACCAATGAGCAATTCATGTTTATTCAATTGTTTAGATCTAGGTTTATTTGTGTGAAGAGTGTTTTGTAGTTATGTTCATATAACTCCTGAATTTGTCTTGACAATTAGATTCCCAGGTATTTTATCTTGTCTAGAACAGTTTTAAATGGAGTTTCTCTTTCTAACTCTTGCTGCTGGGTTTTGTTAGAAACATATAGGAATGCTGATGATTTGTGTGGGTTTATTTTGCAACTTTGCTAAAGTTAAATAATGTGGCCTTAAGCTGATGAGAGACATCCATTGGGTTCAAGATTAGGAAAATGAAAGTCCATCTATACTCTATCCTAATCAGACCACATACAGAGTGGTAGAATAGCAGAATTGATTTTCTTGGTGTGGGACTAAGACCAAGGCAAAGCTGAGCTCAATATAAGAGGCTGGGCTATTGTCTAAGACAGTGATGGACGAACTATGGCAGATGCGCCCCTGAACATTATTCCTAATCTGAGGAATACAAAGAGTAGGATACAATACAATGAAACTTTGCAAGAATTGCCTTAGAAACGGACTGACAGAGGAGCATTTCCTTTCCTTTGGCCCCCTCTTTAAAAAGTTTGCCCATCACTGCTCTAAGATATTCACATTTTGTGTTTGGATTGGATGAGATGATTTCCAAGGTTCTTTCCAATGCCAACATTCAATGATCCTCTATGTCTACTGAATGATCACTTAGCCCTGCCTAAAGACCTCCAAAGGGGAAACGAACTATTTCTAGAGGAGGCACAGTCCACAATGAACAGCTTGGAATTATATATCCATATCAACTTGAAATCTACCTTCTTACAATATTTAATCCTAGTTTTGCCCTCTGGGGCCACAAAACAAATCAAATCCCTTTTCCACAAGACAGCCCTTCAAAGACTTGCTCTCCTTTCTCCACTTGGTCACACACACACACACACACACACACGTCATCTTGTCAATGCCCATTCTTCAATGTGGCACCCAGTAAAGGACAAAATACTCTAGATGTGGGCCTAAAAGGGGCTTTTAATTTTTATCTCCCCCTCTTGGTTTCTGCTTTTTTGCTATTTGAAGTTTCAAGTGATTTGTGATGTTTCTTCTTGGTATGTTTTAGCCACATACAGCTTTAGGTATCATAAACCACAATTTATAGAAAAAGATGACTATTTGCTTAATTTTCCTCTTACCACTCACTTTCTGACCGGGTGAACCCTTCACCCACCTGTGTTTGATGCAAATGAGTGAGATGAATTTGAAGTTCAATAAAGGCCTCTCCAACACTAATATTTCTATTACTCCAGGTTATCATACCTTGCCATCAGCTCTAGAAGAAAGTGTTTCAAAAAGTGATTCTCTTCACATTTGAAAATCTCAGTTAATTTCTGTTATTTATTATCACCTAGGAAGTTCAAAGTGTCACATGACTTGATATCACTAAATAAACACCTCTCTATATGTCACACATATGGGAGGATATTGCTACACAAAGTGATAGGTGTCCTGTGTGTGTGTGTGTGTGTGTGTGTGTGTGTGTGTGTGTGTGAAACTAGTAGTTGAATATCATGCCTAACCTTAGGTCAAATTTTGCTATGCCAACCAGTATATTTATAAAAAAAAATAAAAATAAAGTGTTTTATGTAAACATCCAAACATAAACATCAGTGTTGCTAATCTATCTAAATAAAATGTGTTACCTGACAAATTTGAATTAAGCATTTATTGAACACCTGCTCTGCACAATAATATAAAAATGTAAATGAATACAAATACCTAGATACAGTTAGGTAGTTTAATGACCACTCTTTAGCTGTGGTCATTCCTTACCTAATATAGCCTTTATTTTCCCCAAACTTGAGTAAAACAAGTACTGTGAATCTCTTAACAGAGTAACAATTTTCCAGAATCATGTTAACTGTTCCAGGCTCCTCTGGAGGAGCTTTTGCATCAAAAGCCTTTGTAGATTACTCCCTTCAAGGCTTTTGCATTCTTACTCATGATAAAGAACTGGATACTTCCAAATTAGTCTTATAAAAGGCACTTATTTGCCTCCATAGCACTCATATCATATGACTATTTAGAGTTTAGATATATTGACTTTCCAAGGGTAGAAAGTGAAAGAGAAGAAAGTCAGTCATTTCTGGACTTATCTGACATACATTCAAAGGAATGACTGACCTTTTCCAATTAGAAGATAATTTCACAGTTGATTAGTTTCTATGTCTCTCTTGACTGGAGAATCTTCTCTACCCATTGGAGATATAATTTGTGATATCAATTACACTGAATAGTCACTGAAGCAACTGTCCCATTATCAGGATTAGTACTCAGGTTTCCAATGAATTCACCAAATCAAAGTTCATCAGAAAATAACTGAAAAGCACATTTAATCTTTTTAACAAGGTTTTCAAACAAACATAAATTATTTTTTAAACCACAACCTCCAGAATACTACAGGGGTAAATCACTCTTCATTCTCTCTTCATTTGTCCTGCAGCTCTCCTTTAGATCCAACCCACTGCTACTGTATAGTTGGAAAATCTCGAACCCCTGGAACTGTATTGCCCAAAATTCCTTTCTGTATTACCCACAATTCCTTTTGCCTTTTGTATATGGGCCTCATTATGCAATCTATATATAGTTTGGGTTCACTCTGCCCCACCCCTTTTCCACGTGAATTGAGTGGTGAATGTTCCCTCTGTTCTCTAGCTTTCTAGTTAAATATTAATAAATCTTTATAAATATTATACTTTGGAGATATTGAATATTAATTTTAAAATCTACGCTACTTGGCAAAAAATATGATGCTCACTCTATGACTATGAGGGTGCTTCTTGGTATGGGTATTCACATTCCTGGAGGAGGGAATGAATATGATTAAGCAGATATTTCATGGGAAATTACTATATTTTATTTACTTTCCACACTGGAAAAGTATAGAAAAGATAAGACCTCCAAAAGATAAGAGAATTTCCTGCCAATAATAATAACAATAATAGTAGTAGTGGTAGTAGTAGTAATAGTAGTAGTATTAGCAGTGGTGGTGGTGGTGGTAACAGCTCACATTTATGGAATATTTTAAGTTTTGGAACATGTTTATGTATATTATCTTATTTGAGTCTTGAGGAGGTTAAAATCTAGAAGAGGTAATAGTACAAAGAAGGAATCACAAGAGAAATAGAAGATCACTTGTTTGGGGCTTTTCCACTTCTGAGAAGAAAAACATGTCCTAACATTTCTAGTACCTCCTTTCGCCCTAGCGAGATTGAAGATTTCTTTCCTCATATTGGGCATAAAGCTGCCTAACTCTCTCTAAGTAAAGAATAATATTTATAGACCCAACTTTGATTCCTGGTAGAAAGAAATCCTGATTGAAGTCTTTATGAAAATGGGGTCCATTTAGCCACAGTGTATTAAGTAATTTTATGCCTTTTCAATCTGGCTCTATAGGTGCCCATTTTTAGAATAGTCTTGCTGTTCTCTACAAAAGCATAAACTGTAGTTTGTACTAATGAAAGGTACAGACTTCCATTTCCAGCCTTACTTTTCCATGATGAAGGCTTGCAAAAAACATTTCCATATGCCAAATTATTCTTAATGTTCAATGTATTAGTAAAATGGCTCAATATGAACCGCATGAGGATCAAATAACAAATATGGTTGAATTTCCCAAATTGCATTTTCAATGAAGGATGTTTCAGGCTAGTGACTCAGATCTTGACAAACGAGGCACGACATTCATTGGTTTTCTTTTTTCCCCCTCTATTGTGATAGAAATACATAATGACAGAGCCTAACTAATGTGAAATTATTCAGCAGTGGAGGGAAAAAAATGAAGTGAGACATTCCACATTCCAGTTACAGTTCTTAAGCCCATCTCATGGTTTTTTAAGTTGAGAATTGCTTAATATAACTTGGAAAACTTCCTAATTTTCAGAACGAGAAAAGAGCTGAGAATCATAACCCCTTATTAATTTATCCTCACAGCTTTGATCCCAAACAATTCAATTCACACAGCAAATCGTGAGCCTTCGATATTTTCAAAAACAAGTGGTGTGAAGGGCCATGGAGGAGTGAGGGGAATGGGAATGTCAGATATTAGCATCCTTAATCTTATGACTGTTATGCTAAATCCATTGATTATGGAAGGGACCTTAAGTGGTCACCTCATCTCCCTTCCTATCTCTGGATAGGATAGTCTAATAAATGAATAGCTCAGAAAGTCCCTTCTTTTATCTCTTTTGCACTTTTCCTGCTGCAATTTAAAGCCAATGCCTTCTTATTAGTCTCAGTGGAGGTAATGAACAGCTGATAATTCTCTTCTGAAATTATAACCCTTCAACTTCAATACCTATTTCCCTGAGGTGTTGTTAAGAGATTTCCTAATTTTCTCCACCAATTATCTGAGGACCTGCACCTTGCTATCAGAAAATGTTAACAAGGCTTCAGTATTGAAAAATCTGTTAAGGGCCAGTCCTCTTTTCACATAGGAATCATCACTAGTGGGGGCGACTAGGGGCCTACCCACTAAATAAACAGCACAATTTTGTTCAAAGAGGAGGTTGTATTTAAAGACACTTTCTTAGTACATGGACTATTCAAGGAAATTTCTAGTTCAATATACAAATCTATAAAAAAAATTTACACCTCTACAATAAAAACAGAATTCTTAGGGGCAGCTGGGTGGCTCAGTGGATTGAGAGCCATGCCCAGAGACAGGACCTGGTCCTGGGTTTGAATCCTGGGCATGTCACTAAACCCCTATCGCCTAGCCCTTACCACTCTTCTGTCTTAGAACCAATATGCAGTATTGGTTCTAAGGCAGAAAGTCAGGGTTTTAGAAAAAAAAAATAGAATTCTTAACAGTAAGCCCAAATATATGAGACATATAATCCCTAAAAGAAAGATGGCAATGATAGTCACAGTACTCCCAATGCAGGCTGCTATGCAGAAATAAAGAAGGAGAGGGTAGAGCTAAACAATAACTTCTGCTCATTTCGGGAGGGAGAGAGAGGAGAGAGACAGAGAGACACAGAGAGAGAGAAGAGCCATGTCTCTCCTCTCCTCAACTTGAAGGAAAAAGATAGAAGTCAGGAAAAAGAGAGACATTTTTTAGCCCTAATCACTGCATACTCCTCTCTTCATATCACATTCTTTCTTGCCGTTTCCTCGGTTCTTCTTTCTTCCCAGCTGAAGGTTAGAGGCAATGTCTCAACTTCTACATTCCAAATTCTGCCAGATCTGAAGGTTGATGGAGTTCCCTCTTCCCAGCTTTTTCAAAGAATGACCCATTTTTGAATCAGAGGTATTCCAACTTATTAAAAACAGAAAGCTGCCTCTGCAATCTTTTCAGTATATTTGAAGCCCAGTCTCTTGGATGGAGCCAAAATGATGGGACGATTGATAAGGTATTGCACCCTATCTTCCCTACATGACAAATGACTACAAGGTAATTGGGTTTCAGTTGATAACTGACAGTACAGTCAAGGGTTACTGAGCAGGTAGATTTCTAAGACTGGATGTAATTTGAACAATTGAGTTAAAGAGTTTAAGTCTTAAAATGATCTATATTGGGATTCTGCCTACCCCACCCCCTGAATCTTGTAACAGTTTGAATATTGGTATGTACACTTCTACTGACTTCAGAATCTATTTTATCCAGAGCAGACGTGCAATAATATAAACAATAGTGGCAAATTTAGAATATTTCTATCTCCCTTGAAAATATGATATGATGCTAACTAATAATAGTCTGAATTCTTATAGTACTTTCCTTATGACAACACTGGAGGCTAATAGTATATAGGTGTTATTATCCCAGTTTTATAGGAGAGGAAGTGAAGACCCTACCCAGAGTCACATGGTACTGAGGCTAGAATTTGAACCCAAGTCTTCTGCTTCCTAATAGAGTGTTCTACCATTTCAATGTGCCTCTCAAGAGGATTTTGTCATTCCTTCAGCCAGCTCTCAACAATGTTGCTGTTCAATTGTTTTCAGTCAAAGCTGACTCTTTGTGGCACCATGAGGGGGTTTTCTTGGCAAACATACTAAAGTAGCTTGTCATTCCTTTTCCAGCTCATTTTGTAGATGAGGAAACTGAGGCAAATGGGGTTAAATGACTTTCCCAGAGTCACAAAACTAGTGTCTGAAGCCAGATTTGAACTCAGGAAGATGAGACTTCCTGATTCCAGGCCTAGCACTACACCAAATCTCAAGATTTGGTGATTCCTAAATGACTTGTATTTCCAAGCTCATATGATATGACAATACTAATGATCTCTCCCTCCTCTTTAGCTTTTTATTGTGACACTGGTGCCCATAGGAAACCCAAGACCACATCCAATGTCACATTTCTCTGATCTGTCAGGTCACAAAATGTTACTGGAGAAAAACCATGGCCCTGTAGTAACCTACAAATTCATATGACCAAAATTTACCTTTTGAGTTATTATTATATATTAATATATAACAATTACTTTATATTATACAGTCCTGAATTTTATAAGAAGACTCAGGGTCTCTAACTCTTCAATCAATCAAATAACCCCATGACAGTTCAGATTCTGTCCTCCCTCACCTCAAATATAAAAGAAGATGAAAAGACTCTCTCTTGTCTTGTCTACCTCAGTAGGCTATTATTGCTCATTAGGTGAGTGGATTAAATCTTCAGACCAGTGTTAATCAAATGTCTTTGGGAAAGCAGATACCTTCAACCAGTATAGATTACTACTATTTTTCTTAAGTCTCGGTTTTCTAGTTGGCCATTGCATTTCTTTCTTATAAGTTTGGTTTGTCAGCTTCAATGCTTTTGTTATATTATACGGTAATGACATCTATTTGCTATTCAGGAGTTCTGAGAAAATAACTTGCATTATTGAGGCAAAATAACTATTTACTATTGTTTTCAAGGGGGAGGGGTTGAAGCATTTGAATTCTTGAGCGAAATTACTCATACATGTAATTGAAATAGGAGAAAAAATAAGTTCCTTATTGTAATTCATATGGGTGAGTTGGCTCAACATAATGTTTCTTTGAAAGCCAAACTCTGGAAACATTTTGATTGTTTTAGAGCTTTGATTAAATGGAATTTAATTTTACAGTTTCAGTTTGTGATCAAATAGTGCATAACTTCATAAGTACTAGTCAAAAGAAAGTATACATTGGTGACTCCAGCCAAACCCAAATAGACAATTTCAGAGAATTCGAGATTTACCTGCCATGTGATAATGCTTCATATTGGATCTCAATTGTTGCTTTACATAGCCATAGTTCTTATCTCTTTTGGCAACCAGGGTGTCATATTAGTACAAGTTTCAGGGAAATTGGAATAGAACCAACTAACTAGCCTGACTCCTGACTGGAAGAGTGTTCTAGTTAGTTCTGCCATCTACTCTGATACTTTGTGCAACTCTACTTCACTTAAATCCAATTCAAGCACAAGTCCAGACATCACCTTGTGATATCATTGGTTGGCTTCAAACTACAAACAATATCCCCATTTTACAAATGAATAAACTGAGATGTGTAGAGGTTAAGGACTTGCCCAAAGTTACAGTTAGAGACTTCTTTGGCCAAGTGGGATGAATCAAGAACAATGGTCAGCAATTGCAAAAAGACTGATTTAGGCTTAAAGAAAGGGACAATTCTTTACTGATCAGAGCAGTCCAATGCTGAATGTGCTAACTTGGCAAGCAGTGGTTCTCCCTCAATGTAAATTTTCAAGCAGAGCCTGGATGACCAGTTGATGAATTATAGAAGATTCAGGTGAGACTAGGTAGCTGTTACAGTCCTTTCCAAATCTAAAATCAGATAATTCAATAATACGGAATGTAAAAACCCTTTCTAAGACTTTTCTTGAAATCCCCACTCCTCTGAAGAGATGGAAACTTGACATAAACTGTCAAGGTCTTTCTGCCTTTGCTCCTATTAGTCCCCAAGCCTGGAATTTCCCTCCTCCTCCAATCTCTACTCCACTTTATTCTGGAATTCCAAATGACCCTTTTGACATCCAACTCTAATATTACATCCTCTAAGAAGTCATTCTGATCCCTCCAGGTACTAAAGGCCTTCTATGCCTCAAACCTCTCAGAGAGATTAGATTGCATCTTTCCTAAGAATTTAGCTATAATTTTCTAATGGAAACCTTTGTGTGCATAAACGAAATTCCATAATGACAATGGCTATATCATATATAGACTTTGTACCTCCATCTAGTGCCTGGTCTCCATTCATGAGGCAGCTAGGTAGTATAGTGGAGAACATTGGACTTGAAAAAAGGAAGACATTAGTTAAGATCTTGCTTGATAAACTTATTAATTTTATGATTCTGAGCAAGACACTTAACCTTTCTGAGACTCAGTTTCTACATCTGTAAAATGGAGATAAATATCATACTTCCCCTTCAGAGTTCTTGTCAAGATCAAGGAAGATAATATTAGTAAATAACTTTGCATACCTTAAAGCATTATATAAATGTTATCTATTATTGTTATTATCCTTCCTCATCCCCCCTCCCAATGTTACTGATTCCCACCATCATCCCACCATTGAAATCACCTTGTCTTTATTTTGCATATATTTTATATTTGCTTATCGCTATATGGCTCCCCTACCCCAAGTAGAATGTAACCCCCTTTAAAGGCAAGAATTGATTTTACTTTTGTTTTGTTTCTGTATGTATCTCTAGCACCTGGCTGACACCGTATCTGACAAAAAGGAGGCACTTAATAAAAGCTGATTGAACTAAACTGAATTACTGCTTAATAAATATTTGTTGAATTGATTGGAATTAAACGATAGATGAGACTTCTTTTTCTCAATGATCTTTGCAATAGAAGTTCACTGGAGAAATTCCTGTAATTGTAAAAGCTAGGAGGAATTTTATCTTTTTTCCCTTTTTTATTTATATATTGTTCATTTTTATAAGTGAATAATCTTATAAAACCAAAACCCCAAATCATAAACCCAATAACAACTGAAAAAATCATTTGCTTTCATCTGCATTTTGACTCCAACAGTTCTTTCTCTGAAGATGGCTAGCATTCTTTGTCCCAAGTCCCTCAGATTTGTCCTGGATCGCTGCATTGCTAAGTCTTTCACATTTAATCATTCCACAATATTGCTGTTACTGTGTACAATATTCTCCTGGTTCTGCTTATTTCACTCTGTATCAGTTCATGTAGGTCTTTCCAGCTCTTTCTGAAATCATCCTGTTTGTCATTCCTTACAGCACAATAGTATTCCATCACCAACATATACCACAATTTGTTCAGCCATTCCCCAAGTAATGTATATCCCTTTAATTTCCAATTCTTTACCACCACAAAAAGAACAGCTCTAAATATTTTTCTACAAATAGGTCATTTCCCCCCTTCTTTAATCTCTCTGGGATACAGACCTGGTACTTATATTACTGGATCAAAGGGTATATGCATTGTTTTATAGCCCTTTGGGCATAGTTGCTGGGAGGGATTTTAGAGAATGTCTCATTTTACCAAGACAGTAACTGAAGCCCAAAGACCAATCAGCTAGATTGTGGAAGAACTGGGGTAGGAATCTGATTCTCCTGCTTCTTTAGTCTTCCATTCCTCCATGGTAGCTCCTAAACTACCTTTTCCCTTCCAAGTTTGCTATACTTTATTGTTATTTAGTTGTTTTTCAATCAGGTTTGACTCTTCATGACCTTATTTGGGGGTTTTCTTGGTAATGTTAGTGGAGTAGTCTTCCATTTCCTTCTCTAGCTCATTTTATAGATGAGGGAACCGAGGCCAACAAAGTTAAGTGACTTGCCCAGCATCACATAGCTAGGAAGTGTCTGAGGACAAATTTGAACTCAGATCTTCCTGACTTTCTGACACTGAGCTGCAAAGGCAACTGTGGCTTAATGGACAGAGCAAGGAGCCTCGAGTCAGGAAAATCTAATGTTCCTAGTTGTCATTTAACATATGGATTACCTGGCAAAAGGATCCACTGGAAAAGGAAGTGGCAAATCACTTCAGCATCCTTGCCAAGAAAACCCCCTGCATAGTTATGATCCATGGGGTCATGAAGAGTTGGACATGACTGAACAATAACAACTTTCTGACTCCAGGCCCAGGACTCTGTCCACTGTGCCATCTAGCTGCTCCTTGCTATATTTACAGAGTACATAACAGCAGAGGTCCTGTATTCAAAGCTATAGCATATGATTTGAGTTTAATTAACTGTCATGGTGGGTTACTTCTTCCTCCATGTCTATCAAGCTTTCCAGATAATAGTGACAATCACAACAAAGAACACTAGACAAAATCTCTCTAAAAATCTATCTTTCCATACGTGTATAACCCAGATCAAATTGCTTACCAGCTCCGAGAAGGGGAAGGGAGACAATTTGGATGATATAACTTCAGAAAACTTATGTGGAAAATGGTTATTACATGAAATTGGTCAAATAAAATGTCTTCATAAAAACCTATCTTTTCCCATTTCCCAGCAGAGAGGTGGTGGGCCATGAGCATGGAACTGAATATACACTCTTGGACAAGGCTAAGAGATTCATCAGTTTTGCTAAACTACACCTCTTAGTTAAAAGGAAAGGTTTCATTAGAGTAGAAAGGAGTCCTTAGGAAGTGGCTGAGATATAAAAAAGAATTAATAAAACATTTGTATTAAAGAATATGGAAACTGAAACTTTCTAAAATTCATTCTTTCTTTTCATCACTTGCTCTCAGAAAACTCATCTTAGGGGTATTATACATCACTATTACATTTTAGAGAACAATCCTGAAATCAGAGACGGAGATTTTAATTCTTCCAAAGACCTGGGATTTCATCAGTGGAGTAGAGCCCTCCTATGGTTTTAAGGTTGGGCTTTAGAAGTCTCTGAGAATAAAAAGAATTCCTGACAGAGTGGTCAGCCTGATGATGAGTTTCCCAAATGTAGCCAGGCCCAGTGATACCCATTTTTAAGCTCATACCTTCCAAATTAGGAGGTGTTATTTGTGCCTTGCTTCTATAGCCTTTGAGAACTCAGACTTACCTTGGCACACTATAATGAGCCATTGAATGAGGACATCGGGCAAAGATCAACATTTTAAGTCACAAATTTAACAAGCTGATGAATTTTAACATCATGTGAATTATTATAGTGAGGGGCTCAAAAGGAGGCTTAAAAATTTCCCACCCCAAAGACTGAATTTAAAGAGCTTGGAATGTTATGACTTCTGGCAATTACTGTAATTAAATACAATCTACGGGAAATCATTAGGTTGATTTGAAGTTTAAGTAGAGAGAGGGAACAAATGAGTAATGTGGTATACTTTTGTACATTGAGTGACCCATAGAACTGGCATTCTGGCTGGTCATGTGCTATTTCTTTAATGAAGGGGAGCAGTTCTTTTAATTAGCCAGGGCCCATCTGTTTCAAGTACAAATGGCATTTAGTACAACACAGACTAAAACAATGAGATGGATTAATTTTGGAGTGCAAATGGCAACCTTAAGTGACATAATTACGAGCTTTTTTTTCCTTCCTCAATATAGCTTAGCAATCTCCACTAAAGACAATGTTGCTCTGTTCTTTCTTCAAGGGTGGAAGGTGAACCTGGGCTCCCAAAGGTTCTGCCCATGAAGCAAAAACTCAAATAGGTCCTATAAATCTGCAAATGCCACAAGCCCAAGCTCTATGATAGAGAGCCTTCAGCTTGTTGCCTAAGAACTGGCCTGGTTAATTCTGGTTTAGCAGAGAGATGAACTTAAAAGTTCTACTCGATTTGAGGATTCTCTGATTCTCCAAGGGTCACACACAGTCACCTTCCCTTTGCTTTAAGACCTCAGGGAAGGAAGAGTTAACTATCATCTCCCAAGGGAATCCATTGCACTTTCAGACAACTTTCATTGTTATGAAGTTTTTCCTAATCTGTCTCTTTGAATCTTCCACCTATAGCTTGTGGGTCTGACCTCTGGGACCAAGCAGAACAATCTCTTCTGAATAGTATCATCATAACAACAAGAATAATAGCATTTTATGGCACTTTGAGGTTTGCAAAACACCTTTGTGTCACCTCCTTTGATCCTTATAATAACTCTGTGAGGTAAATGCTATGAGATCCATTTTACAGATGAAGAAACTGAGACAGAGATCTTAAGTAATTTACTCAGGGTCATATAGCTAGTAAGTATCAAAGACAGAATTGAAACTCAAATCTAATTGATTCTAATTCTATTTTCCAACCAGACATCAATTCCTTTAACCCATTATGGGTCAAACTCCTAAGTCTTCAATCTCTGCTCTCCCTGAATTGTTAGATATACTTTTTCCCTGGCTTCCTTCCTTCTTTAGTCACTTCTTTTCTTCTCTTCTACACAATAAAACATTCTGATTCCTTCTTCCCTTTTCACCAGTCACAGTTAGGTGCCCAGCAAGTATGTTGCATTACCTAAATAATAATTTTTAATTGACATCGAGCTCTTTATCAATCAAACCATTCATTCATTCCTTTATTCATTCACTCATTCGACCTCAGAGTAGAGATTGTGGCATATACAGTGAAGGATTCTGATTTTTTCTGATTATACTACAGTAACAGTTAAAATCAATTTCTCAAAACTTGACAGAAAGGGAAGATGAAGGGAGGGAAGCCCTGCTGCCATTTCAAAAGGCCAGGGACTAGATGCTCATGTCCCTGTTTCAGCTTAAAATCTAGAACAGATGTGATTTGACTAATACACATTCAAAGCCTTTGCTTTGAAGACTATACTTATATTGCTGTAGTCTAAGATGGAGTCTGCTTCTATAGCTATATCACAGTGCTGGCTCCTTAAGTGATTCCCGGTTTAAAATTTAATCTTGAACTATGTTTACACAATAGCTTGTATGTCCTAGGATACTAAGGAAAGATAAGAGATAGGCAGAAAGGGAGGAAGGAAGAGAGGATGAGAGGAAGAAAGAGACAGTGGAAGAAAAGAAGGAAGGAAGAGGAAAGGGAAAGGAGGGAAGGAAAAGGAAAAGGAATGGGGGGAAGGAGATAAAACACAAGAAAGGGAGGATATAAGAGACAGATATGAGCTTACTATTGACTAAACCGAAGTAACATAGCTAGACTGTATCTATCTGTTAAGCCTCTATTAAGTAATGAAGAAAAATCAGTTGGGAAGGAAAGTTAGGAAGCAAAAGAGAGCAGGAGAATCTTGATTTGAAGAGATGATCAGATGTTTAAGTGTCATTTGGCTCCAGCCTAATGCAGCTGTTACAGAACAATGGGTTTTGCCTTTTACTGTTACTTCCCAATCCTTTCTGGCTAGGATTTCAAGGTGAGTATTAGTAAGTCCGTTTAACATTCCTCCCCCATACCCCAACCCCCACAGCTCTCCCATCTGTCATCCATTCTTCTTGCTTCCAGTTTAGGATTGCCAAGTTCCAACAAGCCACTCGGGTTTCAATGAGAATAGCCAGCCTTGTCCCAGGACCAAGCTCCCTGGTGATTTCTGTATGCCAGTTCACATTAAGGATGGATCAATACTGTTGATTAAATTTGTCCTGGGATACCCATGACTTATGTTTTGGGTCCAAATCATAAAACTGGAAGAGACTGGACTTCCTTGCTAACTAAATCATCAAATTGGATGTAACTTGCTGTCAGGCTTGCTTTCCAATGTTTGCAAGCCTACAACAAAGGCCTGCCCAGGTACATGTCAGGGATACTATGTGAAACCGTAAACCAGAACTCTCATTTACTTTATATGGTTTGCCAACATTCCTCTCTTGGATCTCAGGCCACTCTAGTCTGTATATTATTGGAGAACATGAGGTTTTGTCCAGTAATTCTTCACTTGTTGGAATGTGTGACCCTCTTTGTTTAGCCCATCTGGGCTTGAATTCTAGGCTTACATTAGGTATCCATGGCCTGGGTAGGTCCAGAGTATCATAGTGTTTGCCAACCTCGGTAAGCCCTACTTTTAGTCACCATCTCTGCTAACTACATTCTAAACCACAGACAACACAGTTATCATTCACCATTATGCTATGGCACAAACAAATGGGAAATTCTTAACTGCCCCATTGGCAGTTATGCTTAGATCACAATTATCAGTTGCATTAGTAGTTCAGTTATTGGTTTGCTATGTGACCTTGAGTAGTCACTTTTCCTCTCTGTGTCTTGTTTTCTCTCTTTGGAAAATGAGAACTTTTCTCTTTCCCTTCTTTGCAGGGATGCTTAGAAGACAATAGACAGAGTACTTCTACTTGTTCTTACATAAGATCATACATTTAGAGAAGGGATTCTCAACCATTCAGGGGGCTTAGAACCTTTTGGCAGTGTGTCTGGTGAAGGGGGTTATGGCCCCCTTCTCAGAATCACGTTTTTAAATAATTGAAGATAATGCTAAATTTCAGTTAGAATAGAGGTTAGTGAAGACAAAGATGCATTTCCCCACATTCAAATAAAAAAAAAACTCTCAGAAATCTAGATATCCATGAATCCTTTGAGGGGGTCTGTGGACGCCTGGTTAATATGCCCTGACTTAGAGCTAGAAGAGACCCTAGAGATAATCTAGTTGGAGTCCTCATTTTATAGATTAAACTGAGGCTCAAAGAGGGGGAAGATCTCAGGAAATTTATAACAAATTTCCTCCTAGTAGAGAATTATTATTATGTTCATTTAAAATATTTCCTCCTTTTATTCCTAACCAACATTTATAGAACACTTTAAGAGTGGTGATGAGGCAATTTCCTTCCAATTTATTAGGGAGTATGCAGTGCCAGCATTATTATCCTGACTTTACAGAGGAAGAAACTGAGGCTTAGAGTGGTTGTGACTAGCTTACGATCCATAATCAGTGTTATGAAATGACATTTGAGCCTACATAACTTGTGACTTCCTTTGCAGTATACCATCTAACATGCTAGTCTACCATTTCTAAAAAAATGAACTTGTGTTGAGTATCACACATGCAAGAATAGACACACAGACATATGCACACACCTTTAAAAATTCGAATATGCTTATCAATCAGTGTCTTTATCTTTCTGCCATTACATCACACTTTTCCATATATGGCTTTTGCCAGAGGACCCTAGTTATAGATATGTTTTGGCTGAATGTTGTTCTTCTTCACACCAATTCTCCTGTCTCAATTGCATCAAGCTTAAACTATTCAGGATAGTATATTTATTACCAACTCCACAGGATATGTTTATTTAGGTAGTTAAAAGCCTGTAATCCTCTTAAATGCACATCATGGCAATCCAGAAAATTAAAGGAAAAGATTTCAGTGTAGAATAGACTAAAAGATTTCCCATCATTGTCAAATGATCATCTGTAATCTACCTCTCCTCTATTTCTAGCCTTTCAGACATCTTCTAGACTTAGTCATACATTATGTACAGTTCCTGCCTCTGGCACAGATGGAAACAAAAGTCAAGAAGGATCAGCACTAGGATGAGCTGTGAGTCAACTCATTTTGTCATTTGGACCAGAAAGCCAACAGTAGGTTCAGTGACAGTTGAGAAACAAAGGGACTTGACAAGTATCCCCACCCATCAGGACATGTAGGGGGTGGTAGTATGTGCCAGAGGTCATGAATGTCAAAACTCCCCGTTGACAACTGAACATTTGGATGCTATGACAATCACTGGACACCATCCAATTGATGGGGCCCAGTGAATCGAGGAAGTCCATGCTCCTGCTATAAACACTTGGTTTTAAAATCACAGGCAACTTAGTTATATGCCATGGACATATATATATGTATGTATATATGTATCTATTTCCATGGACCTAGCAACTAGGATAATGTACAGCATATTTTCTTCTTTTTTATTTAAAAAATGACCTCCCTGAGGAACCCAAAGAGACAGCTCTAGTGCACAGCTATGAATGAAGAGAGCATCAAAGGTGAATTGTCAACTGCCCCAGGATTTCTCCCCTCTCTGGACTATTTGCATTTATATTTTACAGCTGAGTGAAGCATTACCAAATCCCATACTGTACACTTAGAAGCAGTTAAAATCCTCCCACTTCATTCCTCCCTGCCATCCATTTTTCTTCTGGCGGCACACAGCACTGTTTCTATCAGGCATCTTGGAGGCAGTATTCCCTCTGGGCCCTGGCTGATCAGTATGTTGTCTGAATGACAGTTAGTTGAGTTGTATCTGATCAGGGCAGAGCAGGAGTCCAGTGTTTTTGCTTGACCTGACAGGATTTGGTTAGGCTGACATTAGTAGGAGGGGAGCCAGCTCTGCTTAACCCAAAGAGAGATTGAGTGGCAGCAAGATGGAGTTTCCTTGCCTTTTATATAGAATGAAATCTGTTTTTGACAACCATATGTAAATACACCTAGTTTGTCCTTTATAGAATACCCTTCTCTGAAACAGATCTACCCGGGAGGCTCATTTCTCACCTTGTCTCTCAGCAGACCCATGTTCTTCTAATGCCAAAACTCTGTTCAAAATTTCTACAGAAGATCCCATAAATTTTAGTTTTTATCACTCTACAAGGCATTTATCCTAGAAATGTACTTATAACTACTTTCCCACTAGCAAACAATAGCCCTAATGATGGAGAGGACATGTGGAACTAGAAAAGGAGGGGGAAGGGACGAATATGTATCCAAAGTGAGGGACAACAGTGAACAAACCAATGTCCTGGTAGGTATAAGAAAGTAAAACAACCAGAGGCAGTCCAAGTATTGTGTTGGGAATGGATATTCAATGGAAAGGCCCCTATCTGGTAGGGAAATCTTTAGACAAGAGTAGGCAAGGCATGGAAGCAAGAAATGTAATTCAGTGGTCAGTAGAAGGGGGAAAGCTAGAGGGCTGGTTTCACTGATATTTTTAAATGAATTAAAAACATGGATAACCAAAATGCCAAGTAATATTACCAGTTATAGTAAGCTTCAAGCTTCCCTTTATCAATGGTCCCCTCAGCTCTAACTCATACCACAAGATAAAGCTCACCAGCATATTGCAATTATAAGGTACAACTTCATCTCTAAGGTTAGATTAGACGAAAAAGAGATGAAATTGTGAAGTTGCTAAAATCTAAAGATAGTAAAATTGGCAACCAGGGGTCACTGAAAACTTTAGTTAATGTGAATCCACAAATGGATGACAAAAACACCACCACTATCTCAAATGATTTGAAATGGAAGTAGGTATGCTTAGACTGGAATTTTGGAAAGCTCTTTTTGAGCTTGAAATCATAAATCTAACTAGCAAACTAGAATATCATAACAGACTAATTTGAAAAAGGTGGAATTTGCTATAACTGCAATGAATGATGATATTCTCTTGCAATGTTTGACAGAAAGTATTTCAAAACACTCCACAGCCTTCATAAAATAGCATATGCAGTGGCCTTTGCCCCAATGAAAAACACAGGAGAAAAGGTGGAACTATCAGGAAATAACCTTAAGGACATATGCCAAACACCACCATGGCAAAAGTGATTTTAAAAAGCTTTTGAAGATCTGAGTGGGGGAAAAATATGGAGAAGGCATCAAAGGATCATACTAATATCTGGCTACGATGATAAGTAGAAAATACAAATGCCATATCACTCCATTAAAGGCAACAAAAGTGAAACATGTAAAATAGAACCCAGCAGATAAAAATACAACAGAAAGTTTAGACTCCTTTAATCAGGAACTGAAAGCAAAAATTAAAAAAAAAAAGATTAAGATGAGTCAAAAGAGTACAAAGAACAAAACATATTCAGTATCATTCAAGTTTTTACTAGAGGCTAACAATAAAAGAAATAAGAGGAGAGAGAGAAAACCTCCAAAGGAGGAAATGTAGGCAATTTCTGGTCATCTACATGGTTACAAAAAAAATCAAACATAATGAAAAAACAAGTAGGATCAAATGAGAAACAGAAAACTTCCACAATGTTAATATAATAAATGACAGAGTAGCTATATCAAGAAAGTCAAATGAAATCTACTTCTCTATAAAAGTAGTAGGATTAGATAAGATCCATAATTATTTGGCCCAAATGCTTCAGAGTGGTTGCCTGAATTATTAGAAAAGTAATTTACCAGTTTCCTCTCAGACGCAATAGGCAATATCTACATAAACTCAGGTAACAATATGCTGGCTAAGAAGCATAGAAAAATGGCTGAATCATACAGAAATGTGTATAGGAATTCTGGAAGAGGTCAATAATATGGGAAATCAGAGAAGGGTTATCCTTAAGGAATCTGGATCTAGTTAATCAATGCAGAATACACAAAGAAAACAGCAGAAACCGAGTAATGCATCCTTGGCAAGCTGCAGAAATATATCATCTGCAGAATATCTACCCAAGACATGCCCTGGTGGCTAGAATTATACATTAGAAACTCACAATCTTTCATAGACTGACAAATAACAAATCTTCATGCTACAAATGAATATCTTAAAATATACTTGACAATTTCACCAATAAGTGCATTGGAACTGGAGCCTTATCACAAAATGAACTGTTGCCTCCAATCACCCAGACATAAGGATGATCCATAAAAATAATTAAAAACTTAAAATAATTTTAATAGATGTTACTATGCTAAATATTTCTAATCTCTAATCAAAATAGAATGAAAAGCTATCAGGATATGCTGACCTAGCAAAAGGAATTAAAATCATCTGGGAACAGGATGAGTTACATATCACCCCTGTCACCTTATATGCTACTAGAGTTTCACTAAGGGTGGTTCCAGTGAACCAACAGAAAATAAACTGATATTCATCAATATTTAGCTACAAAAGTAGTTATTTTACCCATCTAGATAAAGTCCAAAGAACAATAAATACAAAATAACAATCCAGCATCATGTTTTTGGACAATTTCTATTTTAATTCCCTTTAATAAGATGAGAAGAATGAGATTAAACCAGTAGCATACACTTTCAGAACAATAAAAGAGCTGACTTTAAATATTACAAATATCTAAACAAAAATCCATATGACCGGGGACAGCTGGGTAGCTCAGTGGATTGAGAGCCATGCCTAGAGACGGGAGGTCCTAGGTTCAAATCCGGCCTCAGACACTTCCCAGCTGTGTGACCCTGGGCAAGTCACTTGACCCCCATTGCCTACCCTTACCACTCTTCCACCTATAAGTCAATACACAGAAGTTAAGGGTTTAAAATAAAAAAAATTTTAAAAAATCCATATGACCATTTTGGTTTAATTTAATTTTTCAGGTAACAAAATCTACCTTCCTTTTTTTCATGCATTTTATCCTTAATTGAAAAAGAAAAAAATTGTTATAAAAATATGCATAGTCAGGCAAAGGAACTTCCTGCATTGACTATGCACAAAAATACGTCTTAGTTGGCACAACTGAGTCTATCACTTCTCTGTTACAAAGTGAGTAGCCTACTTCATCATGAGTCCTCTGGAATCTTAGTTGACCTTTACATTGATCAAATTTCTTACTCTGAAAGTTGTTTGTACTCTTATTATATTAAAAATGGTTCTCCTGGTTCTGCTCATTTTACTCCAATTCATCAGTTCATTTACATCTTCCCAACTTTCTCAAAAATGGTTCCTTTCATTGTTTTTTACCACACAATAGCATTTCAAACATTCTTCTAGCATAAAATGTTCAGACATTCCTCAAATGATGGGGTCCCCTTTAGTCTCTAGTTCTTTGCCACTATAAAAAGTTGTATTTTTCTACACATAGATCCTTTTCTTCTTTCTTTAATCACAAAATCAAAGAGTATGCATAGTTGAATAATTTGGGCGCCATAGTTCCAAATCATTTTCTAGAATAAATCCATACCATATTGATGGACCACAGTGCCCATCACCTTAAGGCAGCTATAGAAAGATGAATACTTCCAGTCAAAAAGGATAAAGGAGATTGATAACTGCACTCAAATCACATGGTAAACAGGCTAGAAATATATTTCTAGAACAAAGAGACACCACTTTATAGAGAAGCAATGAGATTGTACAGAGACCATTTTGGAGTCTTCTTATTTGTACCATCTATTAAGTGCTAGATTGGAGTCTGTAAGATATGAGTTCAAATCCTATCTCTGACACTGTTCATCTATGTGGTTCTGGATTAGTCACTTAAACTCCCCCAGCCTCAGTTTTCTCATTTGTAAAATTAAAATAATAATAGCATTCACCTTGCATGGTTGTTGTCAGGATCCAATGAGATAATATATGTGAAGCTCATTACAAACTTTGAATTACAACACAAATGTTGCTTCTGCTTATTATTATTATTATTATTATTATTATTAAAGGTTGATAATAGCTACATGCCATTAGAGTTACTGAAAGTAAATGCTATTTGTTTATCTTCAGATGGAGTTTATGAAGTGACTAAGATACAAGTGTCGAACCAAAAAGCCCTCATTGGGCAACAATCACATGAACTCAACAAGCAATATGTTAACAAAATCTAACAAATGAAGTCATGAAGATTTGTTTACAGAAATACAAGGGTTTTATAGTAGTGATATAAGATCAATTGATTGCTACCAGAAATTACAGAAAAGTCATCCTTGAGAAACCTAAACCAACTCATTGAATCAAAGTTTTCAAGGAAATAAGATTAGATGGCATATACCCTTACTATACACACACACACACACACACACATGTGTATATATATATATGCATATATATATATATATATATATATACAACCCCCAAACACTCTTGAGAATTGCCTTGATATAACATTGATGTACTTAAAAAAATAAAAGCATTATTTTTAGTAGATGCTGCCATACCTAGCACTAAGTCTAATCTCCAGACTATATGAAATGAAAAGCCTTCAAAATGTAGAGACTTAGCAAGAAGAAATTAAAACTTGTGGGATCTGGAGGAGATCCTTATCATCTCTGTCACACTCTCTTCTGTTGGTACTGTCTTGAAGATGTCTTCAATGAGCCTAGAAAAGATGAACTTCTATCCCAACACTTTTAGGTGATGGAGAAAGCAATCATTTTATCCATCTGTTCAGTAGCCCATCAAACATTAAACATAAAAGAATAAAGGGAGAATAGTGATTTGTCTCAGCATACTTTCTACAAAGACTCCATAGAACAATGTGAAAAGAATGAAATTAACCATTATTGATGCTCCCCCAGTTGCTGGAGAGGCCAGGAACCACAATTACAGGCTATTGTATATGTTTCCAGTTAAATTTTTTTAAATGATTTTTTTTGGTACAAGGTAAAGTTTAATGAGAGGGAGGAGACAATGAAATATCTGAGAAATGTAAAAATAAAAACATTAATAAGAAAAGCCAAAATAAAAGGGAGATAAGTCATTACAGCCTATATGGGGTTTAAAGTTCATGGAGACTCTTATTGACTTGATTAGAGTTGCATCTAATACAAGTGAGAAATAATGGCATATGGAAAGTCCCCGGTGTCTAGAAAGAAATGCATGATATCTGTTACGTATTCAAGCCTGCATAACTTATATAAAATGTTTATAATTATATAGTACTTTAAGGATTACAAAGTGCCTTACATCCATTATCTTTGGTGATCTTCACAATAACCATATGAAGTAGTTGCTATATTATTTCTATTTTACAGAAAAGGAAACGGGCACATAGAGATGAAGTGACTTGCCCAGGGTCACACAGCTAGGAAATGTTGGAGGTCGGATTCAAACCCAAGGTTTTCCTGACTCCAGGTTCAGAATACTTATAGCACAATGTGTGTGTGTGTGTGTGTGTGTGTGTGTGTGTGTGTGTGTGTATGTATGCCTCTGTATGTGTGTGTATATATATATATAATTATATGCACATACAGAGGCATGACCATTAATCCTCTTTGAGAATTTTAATTGTTAACATTAGATTCCCCCATGCATGACCAACAGGAGGATTTCTGTCATTGTAATGAATTTACAGTCTCTCTTATGTTCATGAGGATTTCTTCTGTCCTCAAGAGTATTCACCACAGAGATCCTTTGTTCCATTTCTTTCTCTATTCCTTGAAGTAAGACCTTGTTTGCCATTTTGCTTTATTCTATACAGAGGGACAACATAAGAAGTGACTGGAGTCCAGAGTCAGAGAGACCTAGGTTCGAAATCTACCTCTCGGATCCTGGGAAAGTTGCTTAAGTTCTCTCAGTCTTACTTTTCTCATCAGTAAAATAATGCCCATAGTACCTTTGAAGTGGGCTGTTGTGAGGCTTAAATGAAATATTGTATGTAAAACATTTCTTCAGCTTGAAACTCTATAGAAATGTCAGCCATCATTACTAGCACAAGTTAACTGCCTTTTTTCACATTTAATACTTTTAAAAAAATCTCAGTCATGTTGTGTGATACACCAGTAAAGCCTTCCTTGTAACAAGTAAAAACAATTAAGCTAAACTGTCATGGTAACCCTACCTGATAGTATATGTAACATTGCCATCAGAGTTCACCATCTCTCTGCTAAGAGCAAGGATGAGAATTTTATCCTCTGTTTTTCAGAATCAAAACTGCTTGTAGCTGAATTTTCTTTTTTTTTTTTAATTTAAACTCTTACCTTCTGTCTTAGAATCAATACTCAATATTGGTTTCACAGCAGAAGAGCAATAAGTTCTAGGCAATGGGGGTTAAGCGATTAGCCCAGGGTCACACAGCTAGGAATTATCTGAGGCCAAATTTGAAACCAGGACCTCCCATCCTTGTGAATCATTTTTCTTAAGGTTGTTTTGTGGCTGACTAGAACAGCTCTAGAGATGAGCCTCTCAGTTTTACTATCTTAGCTAGATTATTCCTAATTATTATGAAGAATAGAGAAAGTTCAGAAATAGCATCATTTGCCCAGTGACTCTCAACACTGACAGTGTGCCCAACACCTTGCCACAATAATGATAAATTCCCAGAGCGCTTGATGAGTTAGGCAACCCTTCCTCCTGCCCTTAATGCCCTTGATTTCTTAGTAGAGAATGAGATGGTGAAAGCATGATGCTATTTAAGTAATATCCCCTCATGGGGTGAATGATATGAGGGAAATGTACATGCCAATTATTCACAAAGGCCTGGGGCATGGGGAAAGGAAGAGGACTCAACTATTTGTAAAATTCTAAATAAAAGAGGCCCTGTTCTCTAAAATAAGGATCTCTCCCCCTCCATCTTCCTTCATGCCTCTTCCTAGATGTATTATCCTTGACATCATCCTGCCATCATTCTATAGAGAACATCTGAATGTCACATGAGAGGCCTGGAGACCATTTTGGGGTTTTCTTATTTGTATAATCTATTCAAGAAAGCTCATTTGCCAGTAGAAAAATCTATTGCCTTCTGAAGTGATATTAATAGGCTTGACTGCATATGAGTTAATATGGTTAATATTATAAGACAGATTGGGTCAATAGACCATTTGAGGTATCCAAACAAAGTGAGATAATAGGCTACACGTTCTCATGAGCAATAAAAAAGCCCATGTTTTTGATTTACTGAAACAGAAGATTATATTTTACTCTTCGGAATTAACTTTGTAGGGCGTACTTTGCACCAGAAACCTTCTCTCAGCTGTGTCTCCCTTTTGCTTGTTGACGTACAAATTAAAGTTAATGTGCTTAATGGAAAAATGATGAACACAGCTGCTTTCTACGGAAATCAATTTAAATCGTATTAAAACACTTAAACCTATAAAAATAATAGCCAGCTTCCAAATAAGATCATTCATTTTTAATGATGTTACTGCTTGGTCTAAATGCCACATCCAGAAATGAGAATGACAGGAAATATTAGTAAGATGTGAATATACTGAGAAAATGATTGTCGACTGAAAGTATGCATAGTGGAAGTAGAAATGGCCACTTTGGTCCAACTGTATTTAAGTTTTAGATTTTATCATTTGTGGGAAATGAATAATTCTGGATTATCCATATTTAAAAATTATTGGTAATTCCAATACCCTGATATTTGACAAAGAAAATGTTTTGGAAGAGACTTGAGAGCCATCTTGTCAGCCCATTCCTAAAAAGGAATTTTTGTTGCACTGCAAAGAGGCTCATCAGCCTCTGTCTCAAATAGCCAGACATGGTTCACCCTGCCTTAGGCTCACTCCATTCACCTATTCATCTCTTTGCAATTTCCACCCATTAGTACTAGTTCTGCCCTCTGTTCCTCTTCTATGTGAATGCCTCATAAATCTTGCTTTTACAACCCAACTAAGCCTTCTCTTTTCCAGGCTAAAAATTTCAGTTCCTTCAACTGATTCTCCTATGGTATTAACTCAAGGCCCTTTACCATTCAGATTGTGCATTGGATAGTGGGGACACAAGAAACTTTGTTGCCTGAGGCAGAAATAATATGAAGCATAGGAATAGAGATTTCCTTCAGGTGCCACATCTCAGTGGGAGTACCACCTTCCTTCATGAAGGGAAGGCCCACAGGGGGAATATTCTCAGGATGGAGGCTCACCCAATGACACAGAGGCAGTATATAATTAATTGCTCATAAAGCCCTCTCCTGAAACAGTACTAGTACTCCTGCTCCCAACCCTTTGGCCTCTGCCTCTAAGCCAGAACTGAAAAGACCAGAACTCCCAATCTCCTCTTTATCCAGATGTGCAAAGCCAGTGGAGGGAACAAAGGTGTAAGAAAACTGAATTAGGTAGGAAGAGACCAAGTTGTGAAGAGCTTTAGAAGCCAAATGGAGGAGATCCATTTAATCCTGGAAGGAAAATCAGGAACTGCTGAATGATAATTAGTAAGGGGAGCTTCATGGTCAGAATTAGCCTAGGAAGATAACTTTGGAGGCTATGGAGAGGGTAGATTGGAGAGAGAAATGACAAGGCAGGAAAGTCAAAGAGGATGCTACTGCAATAGTGTAGGCAAGAGTGAAGGAGGACTTGAACTAAGATGCTGTGTGTGTGTGTGTGTGGAGAGAAGAGGATATGTGGAGGTAGACATGCAACACTCCATCCTAGAGGCTCATTCCCTCAGCTCCCCAGGGGACAGTTAATTATACCTAGGGAGAAAGTGCAGTTTGCAGGGAGTCCTTGCAGCTGCTTAGCGCAGTAGAGGTATGTGAGTGGCTTTTTGGACCCCTGGTTTACACTTTTCCTTGATTGATGATACCATAGAGACTGGGATGTTTTATAAAGCATGTTAATTGAGGTGGAGTATGTGAAGATTTGGCATCTGAAAGGCCCCCTGGAGACTGCCCATCCTTGGAGGTTTTCAAGCACAGTCTTGAATCAGTGTTTCCTCCAAAATCAAGGAGATGAGAGAGCTTTGGTCAGATTCATGTGGAATAGAAGCTATTTACTCATAAAACTTCACCCCAATATTTTTTCTGGATTTTCACAAACAGTATCCCAGGGAGTAGTCTATGGAAAGGCGATCCTGAGTAGTTCATTTGAAAAATGACTATGCTTTCGAGCTCACAGAATATAAATGAACCAATTGAAAATTGCTACTCTGAAGAAGGATCATTTCTGGCTATTTCCCATTAGCTTACTATATAACTGCTCTTTTGCTTTTATCCATGTGATAAATTAGTAGAAACAAACTTTCAATGGCTCCCCATTGCCTACCAAGGAAAGTGTAAACTTTCTAGACCAGCAACTGAAGTCTTCAACAATCTGACTCCAGTTATGCTCTCCAAGTTTGTCCCTTACTGCTCCCCTTCCCACGCACTGTCCCAACTGAACTCCTTGAGGCTGTATAAATGGAGATTTTGAACCTTGGACTTCATCCCCCATAAGTCCCTTAATATTTCCCAAAATTCCCTTTAATCTCTCCTGCACTTCCACATTTGCGTGGTCACGTTATTGTTTTATAGTTGGCTGTAACTCCTCCCTCTTGCTCTTTGGTTCCTGGGAGTGGGCTGGTTAATACCTCTTAGTCTCTTTTGTTATTTTATTACTAATAAAATATTCATAAATATAATATTTAGTGTTTTGCATGTTAATTGTAATCTTCACAAGGCTCTCACAATACCTTTTGGCTATCTTTTACTTACCTTGCTCATCCTCTCAGGCTCAGCACGAACTATACCCCATTCACCAGACCTATCATGAGCATAGCCGACTTCCTCTGAACCCTTATAGTATGTTCAGTGGTTCATTGTACACCCAAGATTAGGCTCACACAATTTCAAGTTGGATGGGACCTTGTAAGCAAGTGGTTCCTCGCTTTCCTTCTGGAGAGCTAGAAAATGCAGTCCAGAGAGGTATCTTGGCCAGTGCTGATAGTAGTAGAACCCAAGTTCTTTTGGATCTCTCCTCTAGACCACACTGTCTGATCCCTCCCTTAGGTAAACTCTTGAATATGAGGATTAATAGGGGCAATTTTAAAATCATTAAAAATTAAAATTATTATCAGGCTCAGTGGATAGAGAACCAGACCTGAATATGGGAGGTCCTGGGTTCAAATTTGACCTCAGACACTTTCTGGCTGTGTGACTCTGGCCAAATAACCCCGGCATCACTTAGCCCTTACCACTCTTCTGCCTTGGAACCAATACACAATACTGATTCTAAGACAGAAGGTAAGTTTTTTTTTTAATTTAAAAAAGGACATTCATGTTAGTCACTGTATCCTGGGCACATCACTGGTATTCAATAGGTGCCTCCAAAACTGAATTGCATTGAGACTCCTCTAACTAGACTAGAAAGTCTATGCAGGAGGCCTAGCACTTGGCTTCATGTATCCTTGTGTTCCTTACAATGCTCAATGTCAATTTGTCTGTAATTAAGAGTTGGAAAGTATCGCTGAGACACTGTGATGTTAAGCCACTGGCCTATGAGCACACTATTGGGATGTTTCAGAAGCAAACCTTGAATCCTACACTTCTTAATCCAGTGGTCAGTTCTTTATGAACTACTACACAACTGAGTGGTATGGTAGAGCTTCGGGCGTGGAGTCAAGAAAACTTGAGTTCAACTCCTGCCCCAGCTACTTACTAGTTGTATGCCCCTGAGCAAGTCACAACCTCTGTAGGCTTCAGATTTATCTCCTATAAAATGGAAATAATTATAGTGCTGATATCACAAGATGGTTTTGAGTATCAACTTAAATAAGTGACTATGTCAAGTGCTTTGCAAAACACGTGTTAGATAAAATTAGCTATTACTAATAAAATTATTATTCCTTTTATTAATACTATATGATGCTATCTCTTGTGCTAGGCAATACAAAGATACATTTCTTACCTTCTAGGAGTTGACAACCTATAGAGGTGGGTCAGAACTTTCTTTTATTCCCTCTTTGGCTCAGTAGTGATAGAGCTTAAAGTACATCCATAAAATGAATGAGGTAGAGTCTATGAGGGAGTATGCATGTATCACTATCACTACATGGACTTCCAGAGAGAAGAAAGTTAACCCTAGTTCACTCCTTAATAATACTATGGATGCTCTGACTCCTTTCACAAGCCTGTTAGTGCTCCATGGCTCATTCTCCTATTACCAGTTTCCACTTCAGTTCATACCATAATAAGTTTCTTTCAAATCAGAGTCCATCAAATACATCTTCCCATTTATAATGCCGCTTGCTGTCTCTCCCCTCTATTATAAAAGTCTCTTTTGTGTGGCATGCTATAATATAGCCATTCTCCTCGAATACACTGAGGATATGGAATGCACCATTAAAATAAATTTTATCACTCTTATCCATTCGAGTTTACATATGGTCCATATGGCATTGTTCAAATCCAGAAAGCATCCTGGTGCCTGTATTGAATCCATTGCTCATTATGTATTTTCCAGGCATTCCTTTTATTGCAAAAAACAAACTGTGATTTTGCTTAAATGAAACAGTGGGTGTTTGAGGGCCAAAGAGAAGGGAGATGTATGTATATTGTCAGAGGAGAGCCCAGCCTCAGAGCAGGGTGGGTGACTTTCACCATCTATGGACCCTGGCCAAGGGACGATGCCTGGAAGTGGACGATTACAGCTAAATTTAACTCTGCAGCTGTCCTTGAATCTCTCTAGAGGTGGTTTTCCCTTTCCTCAGCCACAATCTTGTCTTCATTCCAGATGTTGGAGTTATGTACTTTGGAATGTGGAACCAGTATGGAATGGACAGACAAAATTCTCTTTATAGATTCCCAAACTCAACTGCACAGCAGGGTAGGGGCTGGATCTTAGATGGCATTGGACACCTCCCAAGAATTGAGAAGTGTACCTGTTGCCATCCTGTAGCACATTTGCCATGGATATTGCAAGGAAACCCCAATGAAACCTTTTTGAAAACACTTCTTTTTGCTCACTTTTGGCTACAAAACTACAACCCTTCATATGACGCTGATTTTGCTGGTTTAGATACTCCCTCCGTTGAGCTGAATTCAAGCCCTCCACTATTTAGTAAATGGTTTGTGAGAGATTCTACGGCCACTAATTCTTTACCCTGCATCTGCCTTGCTCTTTAGATGCCAGGCAAAACAGTCAAATATTTCAAAGCCTTCCTAGTTTGGTAGAAGCTGTGAGAACTAATGTTCTTTAGGCACAGCCTAGGATGACCTCCATACCAAGATAAGCCATCAAAGTGAGATAGAGTGGCTAAAATATTAACAGAAAAGACACAGCTCCTTAAAAAACCTGAGGAGGCCACTGCAGAAATCTTGCAGACCTTAGCGCCAGCTAAGGACATGTCAGGCTTGTAGAGCGGCCTAAGTGATTATTGATAAAACGATTTGTATACAAACAGGAATACATATACTCATAGCAAGAATGCTAAATAATTCTCTTCACTTAGCAATTATTAAGAACCTACTATGTGCCAGACCCTGTGACAGGCAATGTGAATACAATGACAGTAAGTCCATTCCATCAAGGAAGTTACATCATACGCACAGGGAAGCAGTGGCTGGAGGACTAGGTCAGGGGTTCTAGAAAGTATACCACATATGCCTAGACAACCAAAAGATAGCATAATGGAGTATGAAAAGGACTGGCCCTAGAGTTCAGAAGCCATATTTGCAGCCAAGATGACTCTGAATCCCAGCTCTGACACTCGGCATCATAGGATTGTAAATTTAGAGCTGCAAGGGACCTTGGAGGTCACAAGATCACACCTGAAAGGGACCCTAGAGAATATCTAGCCAAATACCAATGAAGAAAGTGAGCCATGTGCCCAACGTGGCACAGGTAGAAAATAGAAAAGCTAGGATCAGAACGTAGATCTTCTGCTTCCAAGTCCAGGACTCTTTTCTCTTTGGCCACACTGACTATTTGGGGGATCTTGAGAAGTTATTTTCCCTCACTGAGCCTCATTCTATTCATCTTCAAAATACTCGTCCAGAAAAGTTTGGTAATTGGAATGGTTTTCTCTTTATGACTATATAAAGTATTCCCTCAGAATGACCCTTTTGAGCAGGCAGTATATATTATGATTTCTATTTTATAGAAAAGGAAATTGAGGCGCAAAAAATCAAGGTGCTTACCCAAAGGCATCTAGCTAAAAAGTACTGGAGCCAGAATTCAAACCACTTTCTATCTTGCCTATCCAAATGCATGGCACTTTCTTCTGTGTCACATGATATATAAAGATAAATGATGATGATGCTTATTACTATTTGACCTTATGGAGTATCCCTTTATTGAAATTCAGCAACAAACATTCTTCCAATGTATTCTGATAAACCCACAGTATGAAAACTACAATACAATTTTAGCTGCATTATTCACAGTTCCCTGGACCTCGCACTCATCTTCTTCATCCTATAACCTTGTTTGATCTCTTCTTAAGGAAGGCAATCCCCAGGTCTCCCAAATGTTATGGTACCTCATTAATGACATGTCTACTCAAAATTGTGCCTGGGAGGCCCCGTCTTCATCTTTTCACTAATTAACCTTTCACACAGTGAGCCTGTGGGGCCAAGACTCCTCTTTCACATGTTTTGTTTTTTTAACTGTCAAATGTCATAGGTGTAAAACACTTCCCAGTCCCTGGCTAGATGGATTAGTGTAGCTTTGAGAGGTCACAGGAGGGGTCATGAGAGATACAAAGGGCCTTGGGGCTTAGATTGAAAATTGATAAGGAAGTGACAGTGGAGAAGGGTGATTATGGAAGATTCTGCTTTCCCTCCTATAGGCTAGAGTTCCAAAAGAACCAATGTCAATGTTTTTATTGATAAGCAAAATGACAACAGAACCAGGTACCCAGACCCAAGCCTCTAACCCACAGAATCTCACAGCAAGATCTCCTCTCCAGTGTTATCAAAAAACGGCCATGTGGTTTCCTCCTGAAGAAATTCACTCCCTCCAGAAGTAGCCCATTCCCCATTGGCATAACTATAATTGTTAGGGTGGTTTTCCATACTCTGAGTCTAAATGTTACATTATCCCTCCATTGTTCCTGGCCCTGGCCCCTCAGACCAAAGAGAAAAAGTCTAATCTCTTTTCTGCGAGATAGCCCTTCAAATGTTTCAGCTATTGAGTCTTCATTCAATTGTACTTTCTCAATCCTTCAACCAGTATCTATATGACCCATCATCTAGTCCTGCTTCTCTTATTTTGTACTTGTACGGTTTATTTTTTGTTAAACCCTTACCTTCCATCTTAGAATCAATGCTCTGTATTGGTTCCAAGGCAGAAGAGCGGTAAGGGCTATACAATGGGGGGGTTAATTGACTTGCCAGGATCATACAGGTAGGAAGTATCCAAGATCAAATTTGAACCCTAAACCTCCAGTCTCTAGACCTGGCTCTCAATCCACTAAGCCACCTGGCTACCCCACCCCCAGTTGATTTTTTAAACTTAAGTAAAGGATTTTATATTTGTCCTTATTTTTACCTTTTTAGATTCAGCCCAGGGTTCTAACCTGAGATGCTTTGGGAACATGAAATTAATACCCAACAAGTTAGCTTTACCTCTAGATTTCATGTCATCTGTAAATTTGATAAGCATATCACCTGTGCATTCTTCAAACTTCTCAATAAAAAGGTTTCAAAAAAATCCTAACCCTAGCACCTCCAGTATTTGGAATTTACAACTAAGATTCATGTTGGAATTACATGTTGGGGTGTATGGAGTAGGAGTAGGAAGGACTAACGCCTCTGGTGAGAGGGCTTGCCAAGCCCTTTTCAAGGCTTCTCATTCACCTTTGGTGTCCACCTTTAACCCAACTCTCACCGGTGGCTCCAAGAAGCTGTGAAGCTTCCTCTGGAAGAATGGGTGGATGAGAACAATTTATTCCAAAGGCCACGAATGTGGCTCAAGCAGGAGCTATGGAGCACTCAGAACTTGGTCAAACATGGAAGATGCCAAGGTCATCCACTGCACCCCAGAGCATTGTCAATTAAACTGACTTTTGTCTTGCCACTGGACTTTGAAAGACAAAGTATGGCTGATGACTTTGTGCTACTTTGCCTCACTTAAATCCAATTTGTGCACAAGTCAAGACCTCAAAAGTCCTCTTTAAAAATGAAAGATGAACAACAGCATATGTTGGAATATTAAAATCTGATGGATAAACTCAAGAGCAAACATTATGTATTTTCTACTACATTAAAGTGCTAATAAGTTACAAATAAAAGTTAGTCTTCAACAAATTCTAGCAAAAATTAATAGTTGAATCTTGGGTATAAATAAAAATAGCAAAAGAAGCAATGGAAGTCTTATATTTTTGGAATTCTCTTCAAACTACTTTGTCTTGCCTAGGTAAATTTCCGTAATTCTGTGCATTAGGTAAGAGAGAACATACATCATTCAATTACAGGATTTAGAGCAGGAAAGGACCTTAAAGACTATTCAATTGCCTCATTTTACAGAAAAGGAAACTGAAGCTCAGAGAGGAAAAGTACCCAGGTCACATAGGTAGTAAACTAGTATCAGTAAGGTGATATATAAATGGTCAAGACCCTCGATGAGCTTCAGTTTTCTTAAAGGTAAATTAGGATAATAATATTGGCAACTTATAACTTGATAAGGCTGTCATGAAGGAAGTTCTCTGAACATTTCAAAGGCTGAATGAAATGTGAATTATCATCATAAATCCGGACATTATGGCCAAGCACTATGGCAGCTCAGAGTTGGAATAGATCACATTATGGTGAGAGGGCCTGGGAATGCTTCTGCAAAGAGGCAGCATTTTATCAAGGCCTTGAGGATGAGTAGGAAGTGGCCAGTCAGAGGCAATAAGGAAAGACTGGGGAACAAGAAGGAAGAAGGGCATTATGAGGCCAACAATGGGGAAGGTCCAAATTGTTTGGAAAACAGAGTGTTACTTTGGGTATGTGAAGGGAAGTAGTAAGAAATAATGTTAGATCCAAGTTGTGGAGGTCTTTGAATGTCAAGGTAAGGGTGGGAATGTTTTGTCTGTTTTCAGTGAGAAGGTGTTTAATGCTTTTAAACTGGTAGTGATAAGTGATAAATGGTCCAAGGATATGAACAGGCAGCTTTCAGAAGAAATCAAAGATATCAATAGTCACATGAAAAATGCTCTAAATCACTATTGATTAGAGAAATACAAATTAAAATAACTCTAAGGTACTACCTATCAGATTAACTCCGCCAAGGACGGTCCCAAGCCCGGCTGAAAAAGGAGGAGGGTTGGGCGTGGGGCTAGCAACCTCACCCCGTAAAAAAAAAAATCTCACTTGCTACAGAAACGGCAACCTCATTAAACCAACAAAACCAACGATTGCCTAGTCTGGAAGACTGCTCGCCAACAGAGTCCACGATGCGTGCTGGCAAAAGCCTTTGGGAAGCCAGTTCGTCTGCCGAAAATGAAACAAAGGCCGTCAGAATGACATGGGCCCAGCTGGGGGAAGTTGCCCAGAACAGAGTCCGTTGGCGTGAGATGATTGCGGCCCTGTGCTCCTCTGGGAGCCAACAGGAATAACTAACTAACTACCTATCAGATTAGCTATCACGACAGGAAAGGAAAAAATGACAAATGTTGGAGGGGATACGGAAAAAGTGGGACATTAACACATTGTTGGTGGAGTTGTGGACTAGGCCAACCATTTTGGAAAATAATTTGGAACTACATCCAAAATGCTACTTATGCACATACCCTTTGACCCACCAATACCATTACTAGGTCTGTATCCCAAAGAGATCAAAGAAAGGAGGGGGGAGCCTATTTGTACAAAAATTTTATACACTTCCGGGTTAAGATGGCAGCAGAGTAAGAAGCAGCTCTTAACCTCTCCTGACCGAAACACACAAAACTCCTCAAGGGGACATAAAAACAAGTCCAGACGAACGGAGGAACCCCACAACAGGGCACAGCGTGGAAGGTACGTGGAATCGAGGCATTTCCATGCTATAAAGGGGTGAAACAGCTCTCACTAAATCGCGGGCTGAGCAACCATCCCACCCCCACCCCCTCCACACACATCTATAGCGCCGAAGCCAGCTAAAAAGAAATAGAGCAAGTTTGGGGCACCCATCGAGTCATTGGCACCTCCGGGGCCTGTTCCTGAGAGCAGCAAGATTTAGGACCCCAATAAGCCAAAGAACGCACGCGAAATCTGAGCGTGGGAGCAGAGAGTGGACGCAGGGCGCAGAGCGCGGGCTGAGAGCACAGGCACGGGCGGAGGCGTGGGTGGAAGCAGACACAGCCAGGAACTAAAGCTCTGAAAACCTCAGTGGGGAACCAGCGTGGACGGGTATACGACTGTGGAAGCAGCGCCCTGAGACTTGTAAAGGAACCTCCTGCAGAGGATCAAGCAAGGGGGTCCACCAGGGGGATTGACCTTGGAAAAAACCAGAACTCAGACCTCAGGAGCCAATAGACCGCGGACAGACACTGAGCGTGAGGATAAAGCTGAGAAGCTGCGGGGCTAATGATGGCTACCCAGTCTCAGGAAGCTCAGAAGAGAAAGAATAACAACAAGAAAAAGAAGCCTTTAACACTCGACAACTGTTACACAGAGAAAATCCAGACAACCGAGCAAACAGAGGAGGAGAACAAACAAGCATCCGGACCCTCCTCAAATAAGGAAAACTCCTCACAAGCTATGGAAGAGTTCAAAACTGAGATTTTGAGGAAAATGGAAGAGATCTGGCAAGAAAATAACTGTTTAAAAGGTAGAATCTTGCAACTGGAAAGTGAGGCTCAGAAACCAAATGAACTGATAAG
>NC_058136.1:26921252-26941890 GCF_016433145.1 Gracilinanus agilis | reverse complement strand
GGAAAGCTGAAGCTAAAGAAATTTCTACCTGGTTTTGAAATGGCTCTTCTTTTTTACTTAAACTCTTTAGACAATGATGAAGTCTCTCATTAAATGGCTTTGGTTTAATTCGAGAGAAAAAGAGATCCTGTTCATATTTGTTTTGATTGATTGAATCAATGACAGTGTTACAATAATCTGGGTAGGAGGTGATGAGTTCCTGATCAAAGGCAACAGATTTAAGTGGGAGATGTTGTGAGCCAGAAATGTTGTGAACATGGAAATAATAAGAAAAAGTAGAAGCTATAAGAAATAAGAAAGAAATAGTGTTATTAGGAATTCTTTGTCCAATTTTATTCCAAGAAACAAACAATTTAGATGAAAAGGATGAATATCTACAAAATATAAAAATTATATTTTTTAGATTTTATGTATATATTTTAAATAATTTTATATATATATATACATGTAATATATGTAAATATATATAAATATATTTATATAATTTTAGATTAATAGATAGAGAATTGAAATAAGCCCATCTCAGAAAAAGAAACTGAGCAAACCATAAATAAATTCCAAAAGGAAAACCCCTAGACCAGTAGAATTTATAAGCAAAATATACAAAGAATACAATATTTTTTAACTGTTTTGCAAAAACAGGAACAAAAAGGGTACTATAACCTTACTACCTAAATAGAGGAAGACAAATCAAACTATAGACCCTAGTTAATACTATTGTAAATATCTTAAATAAATCATTAGCAAAGAGGCTATAGCAACATATCAAAAAATTATACATCATGACAAATTGGTTTTATATGCAATATGCAACATTGAGTCAATAACAGGAAAAGTATAAGCATTCTATATTAATAACAAAATAATCAAAATCACATGATTAGCTAACAAACATAAAAAAGCTTTTGACAAAATACAATATTAATTTCTATATAAAAATGTCTAGTAACCATAATAGTAAATTTCTTTCCTTACATCATAAATAGCATTCAGCATTAAATCAAGATCTAGCATTATATGTAAATGTGACACCAGAGGTCTTTCCAATAAATTGGTGGCAAAACAAAGATGTTCATTATCAACACTATTATTTAATAAAATTATAGAAATGCTAGATATGGCAATTAAAATTAAAAAGCAAAGAGAATAAAATTGTTACTTTTGTAGATGATGTGATGGTTCAGAGATAACACTAGAGAGTCAAATAAAAATTATTGAAACAATAATTTCATCATAGTAGGATAGTTTTTGTACAAGCAAAACCAATGCAATCAAAATCAGAAGGGAAGCAAAAAATTGGTAAAAAATCTTTATAACAAAAACCTCTGACAAAGGTCTAATTTCTTAATTTCTCAAATCTATAAGGAGCTATATCAGTTGCACAAAAAAATCAAGCCATTCCCCAATCAATAAATGGGCAAGGGAAATGAATAGGCAGTTTTCAGATAAAGAAATCAAAACTATCAATAAGCACATGAAAAAGTATTCTAAATCTCTCATAATTAGAGAAATACAAATCAAAACAACTATGAGGTACCACCTCACACCTAGCAGATAAGCCAATATGACAGCAAAGGTAAGTAATAAATGTTGGAGGGAATGTGGCAAAATGGGGACACTAATGCATTGCTGGTGGAGTTGTGAATTAATCCAGCCATTCTGGAAGGCAATTTGGAACTGTGCCCAAAGGGCTTTAAAAGACTGCTTGCCCTTTGATCCAGCCATATCACTGCTGGGTTTGTACCCCAAAAAGATAATAGGGAAAATACATGTACAAAAATACTTATAACCGTGCTCTTTGAGGTGACAAAAAAAAAAAAAAAGGAAAAATGAAGAGGTATCCATCAATTGGGGAATGGCTGAACAAGTTGTAGTATCTGTTGGTGATGGAATACTATTGTGCTGAAAGGAATAATGAACTGGAGGAATTCCATGTGAACTGGAAAGACCTCCAGGAATGGATGTAGAGTGAAAGGAGCGGAACGAGGAGAACCTTATACACAGAGACTAATATACTATGACACAATAGAATGTAATGGATTTCTCTACTAGCAGCAATGCAATGACCCAGGACAATTCTGAGGGACTTATGAGAAAGAACGCTAACCACATCCAGAGAAAGAACTGTGGGAGCAGAAACGCAGAAGAAAAACATGATTGATCACATGGTTCAATTGGGGATATGATTGGGGATGTTGACTTTAAATGATCACTCTAATATAAATAGTAAAAATATGGAAATAGGTTTTGAACAATAATACATGTAAAAGCCAGTGTAATTGCTCATTGGCTCTGGGAGGGGAGAGGTAGGAGGGGAGGGAAAGAACATGAATCATGTAACCATGGGAAAATATTCTAATTTAATTAATTAAATAAATTGTTTTAAAAAATAAGTAGTAGGATATAAAATAAAGCCATACAAATCATTAGCCATTTTAGATATTGCAGACAAAAATCCAAAAATGCAAAAAAAAAAAAGAGATTTAATCCAATAAGGAAGAGAAATTAAATTTAAATAATTGAAGACTATATACAATAATTTGGAATCTACTTACCAAAGCACATGTAGGAACTGTATGGATATAACTACGAGATGCTCTTTCAGTAATAAAAACAAACCTAAATGAGTGCAAATGTCATTTGTTCTTGGGATGGGTTATGCCAATGTAATAAAAATAGAAATAATGCCTAAATTAAGTTACTTATTCAATACCATATCAAACTACCAATATATTATTTTAGAGAACAAGGGGAAAAATAATAACAAATTCATCTGGAGGAACAAATGTTAAGAATCTCATAAGAGAAAAGATGAAAATAGTGGAAATGAAGGAAGGCCACAAAGGCAGATGAATATTCCAGGATAAGGAAGCCCCAGGCAATGAGTGACTGTCCAAAATAAGACTGCAGCTGAGGCACGGTTTTGAAGTCCAGAAAGTCAGAAGCACATAGCCAAGAGGGAAATCTTTGCTCCTCATGTAAGAGAGCTTAGAGAAAAGTGTAATAATGATGGATTGTCCCTTTTTTTTAAGTCTTGCCATTGATGCTTTCTTGACAGAGGGAGAGCCCTTTGGAAGATATTATCACAAAAGAAGTGGCCTCTGACCTAGAAAGGATCTACGAAGTATGCTCCTGTACCTCAGAACACCTGAGAAAGCAAGGTAAAAATGAATAGATCACATAGTGCAAACCAAGTGCATGAATAAAAAACCCCAATGCAACAAGCACTTCTACTACTATGTGCTCATGGTAATAGGTTATGAAGATACAAAGACAAAACAAAAAATAAATATTCTCTACCTCAAGAAACTTACATCTCTTGAATACCGAAAAGACTGCTTTTTATTCAATGCCAAAAGGACTATAGTATCATAGGTTTTCGATCTGGGAGAAACCTTAAAACACACCTATTCCAACTCTCTTATTTTACAGAGGAGGAAACCGAAGTATAGACGGGACAAGTGATTTGTCCAAGGTCTTACAGGTATAAGTTGCAGGCTTTCCAGAGAGGCAATAAGGAAACTCTTCCTCTAAAAGATGTTTCTTTTTAAAACAATTTACATTTTATTTTCTGTTTCAGATTTCAACCCAGATTTAGATGGAAAGGGAAGACAATAGTAGTAATTTATTTATAAATACAGTCTTCATACACAAATACATAAACACACACGAGGCACCATGGCAGAGTAATTATAGAGTCAAAATCAAAAACAGGAAGACCTGGGTTCAAATCCTTCCTGTTAACACATATTGACTGCATGGCTTTTTGCAAGTTGCTTAACTGCTCAATGCTCTAGGCCAGTGATGGCGAGCCTGTGGCACACTTTCCAAAAAGGGCATGCAGGGCCCTCTCTGTGGGCACTCCTGCCTTTGCCCACCAGAGTTCATTACTAGAAAGCCGACTCGGGGCAGAGCTGTTCCCCTCCCCTTCTCCATGTGCCTGAGGACATTCCTCGCTTCCTCCCATTCCTCGCTTCCTCCCTGTCTGGGGTAAGGGACTACAAGGTGGAGTGGAGAGGACACAGTACTCAGTCTCTGGGGTAGGGGGCATGGCATGGCACTCAGTCTGGAGGATGGGGTAGAGACGGGGCCTGGCACTCCATCTCTAAAAGGTTCTCCATCACTACTCTAGGCAATTCTATAAGACTATAAATTACAGAAAAAGTGCCAATCTGCATTGGCAGAATTTTCTCACCCAAGTTTCCTATATCAATGAAATCACAAATCTAGACTAAAGATACACACACACACACACACACACACACACACACACACACAGCGCCTTACACAGGACCTGGCATACATAGTTGCCTTTTTTTTCATAAACGCATATTAACCAATGAATGTTGTACTTTTTCTAGAGAGGGAAAGAATGGGTGGCTCTCCAGAGATTTCTGCAGTGTGGAAGTTTTTTCTCTTCATAAAGGAATCTTTAGCTATACTGGAAATAAGAGGAGGCTCAAGAAAAGGTTAAGATCTCTGCTGAAAGTAGGTAAGGGCTGTTAGTAATAAGGTCTAATTCTCTTTTTCCTGCCAAGTTGAATTGACTTTGGATGAGGAAAGTGAGAACAAAAAGAGTTAACAGAATCAAAAATTAAGATAAGTGCAGAGATGGTAAGATCCTGGTAGCTGCCCTCAATGACTTCAAGTCACCAGGCTCAGATGAATGATATCCCCATGTACTGAAAAAACTGGCAGATTGCAGAAATTCTGTCTATTTTCTGAATGATCTTCAGAGAAAAGGAGGAATGCTACAAGACTACTGAAGGGCAAATATTACTTCAATTAGAAAAAGAGAGAAAGAAAGAAATGGAGAGAGATCTGCAAAAAGTAAGTCAGTAAACTGAACACTAATTCTAGGGAAAATTCTAGCATGTTTTTAATGGGAGAGTTGAAAATCCTTTCACAGCAGAACAGTGATCACAAAGAGTCAGCATACCTGCTGTAGTAGTTCATGCCAAACTATGCTCATTTTCGTTTTGGAAAACGTTCCCAGACTGACTGATCAAGTAAGTGATCTAATTATTATATACACAGATATCAACAAGGTATTTAACAAATTCTCTTATATCTCTATAGAAAAGATAAAGACATGTGGGCTAGATGCTAATTCTACCAATGAAGACTAGATGATCACTTACCAAGTATCACTTACCAAGTATATGAAGGGATTCATGTACTTGTCTGATCTGACATCACTCTGTGGTCCCTCTCCCCTCTGGGATTCTGAGATTCTATACCCTGGAATCGAAGAGAAGAAAGAATTTTACATTTAAATAAGGAAACCAAATTAATTCAATGCACATGCCTTGCTTGTTTCACTATCATCTAGTATTATTTTGCTGTGATTTTTAAATATCATCAAATCTTTTTTTCCTTTCTTTTTCTTGTTTTCATTTGTTGTTGTTCTTGTTGGAACAAGGCTAACGTGGACATTGGTTTTGCATGACTTCATATTTGTAATAGATTTTGTTTTTCTTCCCTTCTCAATGGGTGGAAGGAGAGGGAAGAGATAACCTAAAGAGGAAAATAAAATAAAATTGAATCTAAAAATCATATTAGATCTTCTTCTGTGGAATTTGTGCTTATGCCAGAGTTGTCACATAATAATAAAATCTATGGGAATATAGTTTGACTGAAATTGTTTTTATTCTTATTTATAACCCATTCCAATTAAGATATTTGTTCTATATGCAGCTGGTGCTTAATAAATGTGTTTTGAATGACTGTTAAAGGAATGCTGTTTCTCTAAATTTGTGTATTTCAACCTATGTAAAGTGCATATATTAATTCCTTGGCCAAAGATGAAATTTACCATTTTTTTTTTACTATTTAACAACTTGCGACTAAATTGAATCTATCCTAAAATTATTTACTTTTGATTCTCTGATATGGCAGCATTTTCTCAAGGGAGTCAAAGCACACTGTTCTGCTAGAAAAGATAATAAATTAGATTAATGATACACCTTAAAAGATTTTCATCTGGCTATCTAGGAACTGCTTAAGAGGTCATTTTCTACAATAATTTTTAGGCATAACACAAATATCAGTTCATGTAGTCATGGGAAGAAACTCTTTTTAAAAAAATGGTTAAAAGGAATCAATCCAAGAGAAGGGAGTTGTGTGGGGGAAGAGTGAGTAAGATGAATAATTTTAATTCCAGTTAGCACTTTGAGATGTTATTAAGAGGTACTGTCCTTAGGATCTTGCCTTTTAATTAAGACCACTGCCTGTCAATGATTGACCAGATGTTCAGTGTGACTCAAGTTAAAGGACTGCGTGTCCCTAGGGTGACTTGTTCAGAGAATTCCAAAAAAACCCCCTCTCAACTCCACTTTGAATGTTTTTCCTCCATCTGTTATTTCTTAGCTTAGCCCCGGAAATCCATTCTTAACAGTTCTCTCGACAATATGTCTTTTGAGGCTTTCAAATCCAAGATGATCAAATTGGAAAATACTATTCTTTTCTTCCAAAGAACAAGTGGATAACTGTGGAGTCTCTTCTGAGTCCCATTTTCCAATTTCCAAGTCAATCCCTGTGCCTGGGATCAATGTTTGATGGACAGCTTGAGAAACTGAAATTCCATTTGAACTCAGCTTTCTCTCTAGGCCTTCCTATTTCACTTTAACTGTTTGTTGGAAGGACAGCTATTAAACTGAAACTGTCATTTACCCATTTTCTTCCAAGCACAAAATGTTATAGATGGAATTACATCAAGTTCCTGGGAGATGTAAATAAGTAAGAAGCAAATGGATCCCTTAATAAATGCAACCACTTCAAAGTCAGTGTTCAAGGAAGGATGCCTGTTATTCTACCTTACAGTTTTCTTAGGTAACTGCCTCTATTCTGTACTTAATACTGAGGATTTAAAAAAATCATTGAATAATCTCCACAACTGGGGACCAAACGGAGAATTTCTTTAGGAGCATAGATGGTATAAGAGAATAGCCAGTTGGAGCAGAGATGCCTCTGCCCTGACATCCAAGGCCAGAATTATTTGTGGTTACTCATGAAAATATATCCAGGTTTTCCACCTGGATATTTGTCTTCAGAAACATAGTTTTGTTCTAAACCTCCCCCCAGCCTCCTCCCCTGAGCTATGGCAGGTGTTCTTTTGACAGTTCTGACACTGGGGAACAACATATGGAGAAAAGTGTGATGTGGAGAGAGAAGGGATATACAATTGCTTGTTAGTAGCATGGAAAAAACTATGAGGTACATCATTTTAAAGATAGAATGCAATTATTCTAAATCTAGTGGGAAAGGCGTGAAGTGGAAAGAAGGCCCGTCTAAGAGATAAGAAGACTTGGGTTTAATTCCTGTCCCTGGCTCATACTAGTTGCATGAGCATGGGCAAATTGCTTAATTTCTTTGTACCTTAGGCATCAGTGCATTACTGATGAAATACCCATTTGTAATGGAGGTACTAATTCACAGTAGAGGTTTCTTATGTCAGTGATGTTACAAGGAAACCAAACTCCGTCTTTGCCTCTTATATCACCCTTAAAAGGGAGAGTTTATTTAGAACCCTTTTTAGATTAGTTCCCAACCTTTTCAAATGTAAGGACTTTTTTTTAACAAAAAATTTCACAGAAGCCCATATGGCAGTAGCTCTACTACTATAAGTCCTTTATTGAAAAAATAAATGGTGACAAAAAGTTAATAGTAATAGTTTAAAATAAATGTGTATTTTATTAATCACACTACTGATTCCACATATCCATTCAGAAACTGGTAACTCATGCAAATACAAACAGAAGGAAGGTATATTTATGCTTTTGATGGAAGGTACATTATTTTCATGAGTTATGCTTTATATTCTGTTATTAAAATAAGTAATGTCAATATGCCACTAGTTGGGGCACAAAGGGACCTGTAGATCCCTTTGCAATAACTGTGAGGTCCCTCAAGGGCCTCACAGCCCATAACCCATTCTGGCATTCTCCTTCTAAGAGTTAGTCATTGCCTCAAACCAGCAAATGAGGTCAAATGTGCAGTATGTAAATACTTGCAGAGAGAATCATATCATCTGGGACCCTGGAGTATGCATTTAATGACATCTCAATTTTATCATTTTGAATTCATTCAAATCTGGTTTGAGTCTCCATTAGAAGTACGGAAACAAGATGAAGCTCAGTTTCTTCTAAGAGTTCAAATGTCATGAAAAGAGAATTCAGTTTTGATGGAAGATGCTAAATTGGAAGATGTTTGGGGTTTTTTTCCTCCCTAATTGCTAAAGCAGTCATCTCTCTCCACTCTCCTCAGAGCTCTGATGCTTGGGTTTTCAGTTCTATTGCTTCAATTAAGCATCCCAAAGTCTTTGTGAAGGAGGCTGTTATGCTGATTCACAAGAGATGGAAAATTGAGACAGTCATCTGATGAAAGCAACACCAGAGGTCAATAGCAAGCCAGACCAGGAGTTCCTCTTTTTAGACCTCCATTTCACTCTGTGTTCTTAGCTTTATGAATAGAGTTAAATGAAAAAAAAGTTCCTTCTAATAATATGTTAAGTCTTAGGACTCCATATATTACTGAGTTTTTGGAAGTAATGGACCATCTTTTCATCTTCAAATATATGAACAAATAGAACATATAGAAAACAGCCTACTATTTAACATGCTTTCTTTACTATAAAGTTTATTTTCTTTTAAATTTTAATTAATTATTTTCTTTCTCTCATCTCCCCCCATTAAAAGAAAAAAATCCAAATTGCTTATAACTAATAAACATATTCAAACAAAATAAATTTATTTATTGGCCATGTCCAAAATATATCTCTTATTCTACATCTTAAGTTTATTTATCTCTATTATTTTAGGGTTTGGGAAACACAGTACATCATTGGTCCTCTGGAATCCTGGTTGGTCATGATATTGATCAGAGTTCTTAAGCCTTTCAAATTTATTTTTGTTTATAATGTTATTTTATAAGTTGCTCTTCTGTTTCTTACTCCCTAATTCTGCATCAGTTGATCCAAGTCTACCCAGGCTTCTCTCAAACTATCCATTTAATCATTTCTTATAGCATATTAGTATTCTCTTAAATTCATATAATTTATCCAGCCATCCTCTAATTGATGGCTATCTCCTTAGTTTCTAGTTCTTTGCTAACACAAAAAGAGCTGCAATAAATATGTATGTTCATTTAGGTCCTTTTCTTCTTTCTTTTATATTTTTGGAGTATAGGCCTACTTTGTAACTCCTAGGGCGTCATTACAAATTGCTTTCCAAAATGCTTATACCAATTTGAAATTGTGTTGCATAAATAGTACATAAATATGGTCAGTTTTCTCATAGCTCCTCCAACATTTGTCATCTTCCTTTTTTGTCTTACCAGTCTGAAAGATATGTGGTAGAACCTCAGAGACACTTTAATTTGCATTTATTTATTTATTAGTGGTTTGGAGAATTTTCTCATGTGGCTGTTGATAGCTTGGCTTCTTCTTCTGAATACTGCCTGTTCATATCCTTTGACCATTTATCAAATGGATTATGGCTTCCAATTTGCCTCTCCAATGTTAAGGTAGCCACCATGTTGCTATATGGCCACCTACTAATATAGCATGGCTATACTCACTGGTACTTTAGTGGCCTGATTCCATATTCTTAACTTCAATAAGATTACAAGATCATCACAGATTTAGAGTTGGATGGGACTGAACAGGTCATGTAGTTAAATCCACTCGTTTTACAGATGAGCAAACTGAGACTCAAAAAAATTAAATCATTTGCCTAAGGACACACAGATAGCAAATTACAGAGCTGGAATTTGAACCCAGGACCTCTGACTCTAAACAAGAGATCTTTTCAATGCACAGATAGAGTAATCTGGCTCCACACTACTTTTAGAATAAAAGTCAGGGTCTTTCTATGTTATAGCAATATTTCTAGAAACTGTGCCATGAGGCCATTTCAAAGAATCACAGAATCTGAGATAAATGGAACCTGAGAAGGCTTTTGACACCCATCCATGCCTAACAATGAATCCCATCTATAACTCCTCCTCTACCCCAACTCCAATCTTTCTATCTGGTTGACTAGTGGGTATCTGGGCTCTTCCCATCTGTTTGAAGAATCATTCCATTTAGAGACAGAGGTAGTGGTTAGGGAACTTTTTCCTTACATAAAAACTCCTACATATTGCTCTTAATTCTATCTTCTTTTCTGTCAGGTGACAATCATTCAAAAACTTCAAAGCAGTGACTGTGTCCTCATTAAGTCTTCTCTTCTCCAAGCTAAATATTCCCAGTTCCTTCAAGTGATAGATACATTTGATATTTATGAAACAGCCTAAACAGTACTTTGATCAACCTTTAGACTTAATGCAGCATCCAAATTCAAATTCACCAGATAACTTATAAGTCTCTCCTTCAATTTGTGTCGGTAGCTGAGGCAGTATTAAAGTCTGGTTTAGTAAATATTAATTGATGTTTTACAGATGGCAGGTGTCTGTACCTTTCTGGGGTACCTCCCAAATCTCAAGGCAAGTCCCCCAGGGAATGTCTGTCCCATTTTCAAGCTACTCTGCACCTGCACCTTTAAAGCCATAATTTATGAGCCCCTACTGATGTGTTTATCTTTTAATAGTCAGCCAGAGGACACAACTATTTCAACCCACTGGCATTTATTGAAATACCAGAGTAAAAAGATTTATAAAATAAGGTATTTCCAATGTTATTTTTCTTTTCCCAAGAACTCATTTCATCAAAATATTGTGTTGTGAACCCTCACAGTAATTTAATATACTACGTATAACTTTTTTCAAACCCTTACCTTCTGTCTTGGAGTCAATACTGTGTATCGGCTCGAAGGCAGAAGAGTGGTAAGGGTAGGCAATGGGGATAACATTTTTTGAGATGAATTCATTAAGAGTTTATATAATAATTACAATCATATACTTTTGCCCAAATCACTGTAGAAACAAACCTATACTACCTCAAACATGCACATGCTTGTTGTTCATAAAGGAAAAATATCTTTGTAACACAAGTAAGCAATTACTTACTGCTTAAAACACCATTAAAGAATTTTTAGCATGAATTCCTTGGACAATTGTCATGAACCAAAGGGTTCATGAACCATTAAATGGGAACCAATGTAATAGAATAATCTCCCTATAAATATAGAGAACATCTCTGCATACATATAGACCGTCAATGAAGAGAATTATCAGATACAGACATACATGAATAATGGGGCTCACATGAGAGTAACTCTGATGTTACAGGACCACTGATTTCCATTCATGATATCCAGGCTCCTTGCTGGGCCAGACATCTTGACTGTTAGCTCACTGGATCCACTCTCTGCAAGGCGCATTATCCTGGTAGTTGGGCATAAACTTCACCATCTCCTGCTTCTTTCTGGTTCAGATGAAGTCTTTGACTAGAACAGTACTATACCCTTTCATCCAGACCTCTTACTCTAAGGGCCAAAAAGGCACCTAACTTATCATTTCTCTACTCTGAGTTATGCCATCACCCAAGGAGCATCCTAGGATCCCTGTTTCAAGTACCAAGCTCTTTCTCCCCAGTCTCATCCTACCCAGAATGCTTAGGTTTAGGAAGAGATGCCCTTGAATTCTCCTTTCAGACTGTATGCAAGCACCAGTCTTCTATGGCCATATGTTCTGCCACAAAATGCCATTGATTGCTTTTTGGGGAGAGGAGAGAGAAATCTTGTTCCTTTGTTTCAGTCATATCTGGCTGACCTATTTGGGATTTTCCTGGCAGAGATACTAAAGTGATTTGATACTTTCTTCTCCAGCTCACTTTACAAATGAGGAAACTGAGGTAGACTGGGTTAAAGGACTTGCCCAGAAATCTAGCCCCACTTCTTTATTGCTCTTTATTAAAAGTACAATACAAAAGGTGAGAAGTAAGTGGACAAGAGGTCAGTTTTTCCTCTACAAATAACTCTTCTTATTGGACTCCAAAATTAGTTCTGTTTCCTCTGGTCAATGAATGGGTAGAAACTAAGTTCCTGGGCATTCCATACCCAAGAACTATCCGGAGGAAAGTCCCTTGTTTCTGCATCCCAACTTTCACGTGCAAATCTGGCCACTCAAAGTATGGCACCTTTCAAAACCCACAAATAGGCTACTGAAAGTCTGACACTTTGCAATTTCATCAAGCAATTTAGAGGACTTCTCTGATTAGGGATCTCAGAGATCAAACCCCAGCTACATATTTATTAATTGATAAAGCAAGATACTCCAGTGATTAACAGGTATATCATAGGAAAACAATCAGAAGAAAGGAATATTAATTCACAAGAGACACTATCCAAGAAAAAGGCAGAAATGAAATCCATGTACTCAGTAATGGATTCACAAATGCACTAAGCAATCATAATCACAATTAGGATTTATATAGTGGTTTAAGGTTTGCAAAACACATTTGTTATAACATTTGATATTCATAATCATTGTGAGTGGTAGATGTTAATTATTTTTCCCATTTTAGAGATAAAAGGGGACTGAGAGAAGTTAAACCTGGGGTCACACAGCTTGTGTCTGAGGCAGGATTCAAATCCAAGTATAAAATCAACCAAAGAAAGTAAAGGAAGCTCAAAGGTACTATAATTTAGACTTACTTGCTTTGCATTCATAATGGGTGGGCCCTGGAAAGCTATATCATAATTCAAAAGCTATAATATGCATAAAAGTGGCAGAGGAATATGAGGTATTCTAACTTAAAAGTCTTCGGAGAAGACCAATATTTATCTCAATATTCCTCCTAGATTTGGGGAGAGCAGATTGTTAAAAATTCTGAGAAAGGATAAGATGGATCTCAAGAAATTCAAGAGTCAGCTGACCCTAAAAGGGTGGGAACCTCTCTGGGAAATAATCTAAAAGACAAAAACTCAAAGGATTCCAATGAAGCAGCAGACTCATCAACTAAATTAGATTTTACAATGACATGTAGAGAAGATAGAAGCAAGAGCAAGTAATGGAAGACTGATGTTAAAAAAAATGAACATGACCCTGTAAGGACTATGTCACCAGCAGTAAAGCCTAGAACGAGATAAAGTTGATTCAATGCTAAGGACAAGAAAAGGGCTTTAAAAACAAACAAAACCATTTCTTAGTTATATGGAAAAATGAAAATGAATAGTAAGAGAAAGCCAAACTCATTCTTCATTTTTCTTTTCCTGATTCCAAGCTTCCAGCTACATTGCCCCTCACAAATATTAAAACCTTTCTAATATTGTGATATTCTTTATTCAAAATAATCCTCTAGCTATGATGTGACTTGGCCAAATCACAGTATTACTCTAGCCTCCTTTCCTTTTATTGCCTTTTTAAATACAGCCTAAGATTAGAGAAGATTATCTTGTTTATTTAAATGTTTCAATGCTTTGTCATTCTGTATCTGTGATTTTACTGGTATGGGGAATTCTCAGTGTGGGAACTCTTTACCAGTGCAGGTCAATAATTCATCTGTATGTTCCTTATAGTCTTGAGGAGTTGCCTAAGGTTATAATAGCGAGCCTATGGCACGTGCACCAAAGATGGCACAAAGAGCACTCTCTGTGTGTACACACCATGTTCCCCCCTCCCCAGAGTTTGTTACTAGAAAGGCAGAGGGACTCAGGCAGGGCTGCTCCTTTCCCCCTCTCCACCATGCCTGACAACATTTTTTTTTCATCTGTCCCTCTGCCCAGCAGCCCAATAGGAGTGCATACTCTCCTCCCCCTCTCCACCCAGGCTAGCAGAGCTCTCAGGTCACTCCTCTCCCGCTCTTCACCTGTGCTGAGGACATTCCTCACTTCACCTGCCCCTTGGTCCATCAACCCAATGGGAGCACTTTCTCACTCGCCTGTATGGGGTAAGTGGGGGTGCGGTGGGACAGGGGTGCACCTGGCACTTGGGAGAGCATGCAAGGGTCTCTAAAAGGTTTCCCATCATTGACTTAGGGTATTAAGAGGTTAAATGGAGTCTTCCTGGTTACACATTTAGTATATGATATAAAAAGGAGGAGAGCCTAGGTCTTCCAGACTCCAAGGCTGATCAGTTACCCACCATGCCATTTTTTCTAATTCTATTCAGGTCTATTTTATGTTGCCATACAGTATTTCTAACAAATATTTCTAACAAATATTATATTTAAATTATAATTTCAGGAAAAAGGAAACTTTGACCAGTTCAGACAAATTAATTGAAAATCAAAAGTCCTTTGCTTGATACTTATATCTTTGATCACCTGGCTCATGACTACTTCCTTTTACTTTTAGAGGTACTTGGGCCTTTCTGGATTCTGCCTGTGCTCAGGCTGTACAAAGTTTTCAGAGAGTGAAGGACTTAAAAACTCTCACATTTGGAGAAATATTAACTTCATAAAAAGCATATAGTGAGAAATATCACTCATATTCATCAAGAAAAAATGTCATAACTTTCTTCAGGAAGGAGAGTCTAATGTTTCTTCCTTTAAAATAAAGGCATCACATGAAAAGGGGACAAAAATGCAGAAATCTTTATCCACATCAGGCCAACCGTTCTGGCAATCGAACATGACCAGCCATTACCATTGTGTGGCATATTAAAGAGCTATAGCCACCCTATCCATGTTATTTTATTTCAAGAAGAATTTTACTGGAAACTGGGGAATTAAAAGCCATGAAAGCACTAGAAATGAAATAAACTATAAGGGTTCCAGGAATTTAATAACCAGATGGCATTTTTCATCTCGAGATGTACCTTAGTGAAAATAATTGAAATATGTAATTAACTTCAAATTAGAAAATCCAATGTGTTGTCTGTGGCTGTTCAAATGACCTGTGTGTCTTTCAAGCCCAAGGCTGTTAGAATGAATGACAAGACACATTTGGTTTGTTTATTATAGTAAAGATTCAACTAGCCAAAGCAAATGGAAAGTAATGTAGAGATAGAACAAGGCGATAAAGGTCTTTAATACTGGATAAGCATTTTCAGAACTTTGCTTGAGTTGAAACAAGAGGCACAGACCATTTTCTTTTTTAAAATGGGTTGCTGAGATTTTATTAGAAATGTAAAAAAGATAATCCAAATGGCTGCCTAAAGTAGAAACCTGCTTCTCCTTTCTTTTTCAAAAATCTATCATGGAAACTAGAATATAGAAGAAGTAGGAGGTCACTGAGGACATGGATTAAAGAGAAAGTTAAAAATATTCTTTTCTTCTCTATTTCTGCTTTCTCTCCAATGCAAAGTGCCTTGTGCCAAATAATTGTACAAGCATAGTTGAAACGTTAACATTACTTTCCATTTATTTGCAATAAAGGAAATCTATGTGGGTAGTATTAAAACTTCCTAACAATTAGATTTGTGCAAGAGTAGAATGGGATCATAACAAAGGTAGTGAAGGCTCTATCACTGAAGGCCTTTAGCCAGAAGATGTGATTCAAAAGGTACATATATCTAGTAAAGGATGGACTGGATCACCTCAAAAATTCTATGACTGACTCCAAGGTCAGGTTTCTCCTTACTGGGCCATCCTGAACATCAATGCCAGTTAATATATGTGAACTTTGATAGAATCAGGGAGAAGAGAGTCAGAAGATGCAAATCAGGGAAGAATTCATGGAAGAATTTTGGATTCAGGTATATTTTGAAGGGTTCCCTATTTGGAGAAATAGGTAAATAGTATTGTGAGTGAATATGATGATTTTGCCAAACACTGACCCACTTGATCATACACTGAGACATCTCCACATTTACTATTGGCTAAAAGTTTCAGTTGGAAATTAAGTAAGGCACATTCATCGTCAGGCAAAAGAGTCAGATAAATAGGAAGCAAAATGTGCGACAATAACCATTAATTTACAAAGCCCTTAATCGTCTGGATTCATCAAAGAGATAACAAGTAGATATTTTTCCTTTTCAAATTTTAATGAATATGTTCTATTCCTATTTGTTATTATACATAAATAATGAATAATTCTAGTAATAATTATCAAAGTGCTATATTTAAAAGCCCAGCACTTTATAAATATTGAATTCTCAGTTATATATCATTATTATTTATTATTGCTGTAATGCCATAAATTTGCATACATTACATCCTTGTTTTCCATATAGAAGTTGAGTAAAAGTTGATGGCATAGAGAACTGGGTCTATAAAGTTTGCTGTAGAATTTTAGTTTCTTTTCAAATATTCCAGAAAGTAAAAACATAGGTAATAAGGTATGGCATATTTTAGTCAATCAAGACAGTATCTCTAGGGCAATGATGGTGAATCTATGGCACGGGTGCCACAGATGGCACAGAAAGCTCTCTTTGTGAGCACATGCACTGCCTTTTCCCTCGCCTCTCCATGCACTTGATGACATTTTTTCACATCGCCCACCCCTCTGCCCAGCAGCCCAATGGGAGTTCTTCCACTCTCCCCTGTCTGGGGTAAGGGAGAGGACGAGGCACACCCAGCACTAGATGGGGGTAGGGAGGTGGCACATGATCTAGGGGTGCAGGCATAGTACTTGGTCTGGGGGTTGGGATGGGGATGGGGTCTGGCACTACATCTCTAAAAGGTTCACCATGACTTCTCTAGGGAAATAAAATATGAGGTTAAATGAGAAAAAAATTAGCCAAATTGTGGTGTGTGTGGTGTACATATATGTACATATTTAGATACCATAATGGAACAAGCTGGAGGGGAGGGAATCTGGAGCCCTGGGTTTTAGTTTTGACATGGTCACATATTACCTATTCATTTCTCTCAGCCTCAATTTAATCATCTGCAAAGTCAGAGCACCAAACTAAATGATCTTTTAGATGGCTATTGGCCCTGTCATCCTATGATTTTCTCATTCTCCAAAACAAATAACTGAGTTATGTGATTTCTGCTCCCCACCTCTACCCTGACTTCCCCTAGCCATAGCAAATAAACTGGTTAATGGAATCAATCAGTGGTTTGAGTATCAAATAGAAATGGCTTATGACTTAAGAAAGAATATGAAAATGAAATGGCGTGTCTAAAAACAAGAGACTGAATTAAAAGGTGAGAGCCAATAGGAGAGCTCAGCTAGCAAAGATACACTACCTATCTGTTTTACTCCCTCCCCACACCTGACTTCCCCTTTACCAGGCACCCAGGTAATTGAGTAGGTCAAGACCCAGCCTGTGCAACACCACTTGGAAACTATGGGCTTTACTATTCCTCTGCTACCCACTATTACCCCTATGGCTTATGTTTTTTTCCATACCTACACAAATTAATCATTGGCCATTTAAGAAAAAACAGTACCCAGACCTATCTTCCCATTCTCTCACCCCCAATCTCTTCATCCTTACCTAACCTATTTCCTATGCTAATTCTACCTAAGCCTTTCCACTGTACCCTCTGGAATTCTTGTTCCATTCTCTTCATTCTGGATCTCCTTCACATTCCTTCTATCTTACTGAGACCTAGCTCCCCTCTGACAACAACCATTCTTCTAATATTGCATGTGTTTTTCTCTCACACCCCTTACACACTGCTCAGGGAGAGAGAATAGAAATCTGCCTCTCTCTCCACTCTCATTTCCAGAATCTCCTTATACCTTCTTCATTAAGCAATATTTCATCCTATGAAGTCCATACAGTCAAATTTTTCCACTCAATTTAAATTATGGTAATTGTGATATATTGACCTCCAGTTTACTCTCTTCTTTCTCAGTATACTGAGGGAAGAATAGTCACTAAGGGTGACTTGGCTACCAAGAAAACTTAATTTAAGAATTGGTAATGCTAACTTAATATAAAAAAGTATACTTTAATAATTAGAAAATAAGAGTATTTGGGGGCAAATTTTATTTAATTAATTAATTTAGAATATTTTTCATTGGTTACAAGATTCATGTTCTTTCCCTGCCCATCCCCTCTCATAGCCGATGCACAATTCAACTGGATTTTACCTGTCATTGATCAAGACATATTTCCATATTATTGATATTTGCACTAGGGTGACCACTTAGATTCTACATCCCCAATCATATATCCATCAACCATGTGATCAAGAAGTTGTTTTTCTTCTGTGTTTCTATTCCCACTGTTCTTCCTCTGAATGTGGATAGTTTTCTTTCTCATAAGTTCCTCAGAATTGTCCTGGGTCATTGCATTGCTGCGAGTACAGAAGTCTATTACATTCGATTGTACCACCGTATATCCATCTCTGTGTATAGTGTTCTTCTGGCTCTGCTCCTTTCACTCTGTATCAATTCCTGGAGGTCATTCCAGTTCGCATGGAATTCCTCCAGTTCATTATTCCTCTGAGCACAATAGTATTCCATCACCAGCATATACCACAATTTGTTCAGCCATTCCCCAATGAGGCCATCCCCTCATTTTCCAATTTTTTGCCACCACAAAGAGCACAGCCATAAATATTTTTGTACAAGTCTTTTTCTTTATGATCTCTTTGGGGTGTAAACCCAGCAATGCTATGCCTGGATCACAGGGCAGGTAGTTTTTAACACCAATGGGCATAGTTCCAAATTGCCATCTAGAATGGTTGGATCAATTCACAACTCCACCAGCAATGTATTAGTGTCCCAATTCTGCCACATCCCCTCCAATATTTATTACTTTCCTTTGCTGTCATGTTAGCCAATCTGCTGGTGTGAGGTGGTACCTCAGAGTTGCTTTGATTTGCACTTCTCTGATTATGAGATTTAGAACATTTTTTCATGTGTTTATTAACAATTTTGATTTCTTTATCTGAAAATTGCCTATTCATGTCCTTTGCCCATTTATCCATTGGGGAATGGCTTGATTTTTTGTACAATTGATTTAGTTCCTTATAAATTTGATTAATTAGACCTTTGTCACAGGTTTTTTGTTATAAGGATTTTCCCCAAGTTGTTGCTTCCCTTCTAATTTTGGTTGCACTGGTTTTGTTTGTACAAAAACTTTTTAATTTAATGTAATCAAAATTATTTATTTTACATTTTGTAATTTTTTCTAACTCTTGCTTGATCTTAAAATCTTTCCTTTCCCAAAGATCTAACAAGTATATTATTCTGTGTTCACCTAATTTACTTATAGTTTCCTTTTTTATATGTAAGTCATTTACACATTCTGAGTTTACCTTGGTGCAAGGTGTGAGATGTTGATGTAAACCTAATCTTTCCCATACTATTTTCCAATTTTCCCAGCAATTTTTGTCAAGCAGTGGATTTTTGTCCCAAAAGCTGGGATCTTTGGGTTTATCATAGACTGTCTTGCTGAGGTCACTTACCCCAAGTCTATTCCACTGATCCTCCCTTCTGTCTCTTAGCCAGTACCATACTGTTTTGATGACCACTGCTTTATAGTACAGTTTAAGATCTGGTACTTCCAGGCCACCTTCTTTCACATTTTTTTTTCATAATTTCCCTTGAAAAAATTGAAAAAAAAATAATTTCCCTTGAAATTCTTGATCTTTTGTTCTTCCAAATGAACTTAGTTATTTTTTTTCTAATTCAGTAAAAAACTTTCTTGGTAGTTTGATGGGTATGGAACTAAATAAGTAAATTAGTTTGGGTAAAGAGTATTTTTAAAAGAAGATACAGAATTACAGTTTCAGAGTTGGAAAGAATTTCAAGACCTCCAGTCTAACCCATTCTCTCTATGACAGGTTTTTTAAACCTGGAGCCCATGAGTTATAATATTTTGATAAGTGCATTTTAGTATTATTGACTTTATAATCCTATATATTTTATTTCATACATTTAAAAGAAATTAGAGAAGTTACAGGGGCAGAGCCAAGATGGAGAAGTAACCTAGAAAATAGATCAATGAGAGACAATTTGAGAATTATTGAACTACCTGAAAGTCATGATCAAGAAAAAAACTTTGGATATCAAGAAATTATCAAAGAGGTTCCGGGTTAAGATGGTGGCAGAGTAAGAAGCAGCTCTTAACCTCTCCTGACCAAAACACATAAAACTCCTCAAGGGGACATAAAAACAAGTCCAGACGAACAGAGGAACCCCACAACACGGCACAGCGTGGAAGGTACGTGGAATCGAGGCATTTCCATGCTATAAAGGGGTGAAACAGCTCTCACTAAATCGCGGGCTGAGCAACCACCCCACCCCCAACCCCTCCACACACACCACCTATAGCGCCGAAGCCAGCTAAAATGAAATAGAGCAAGTTTGGGGCACCCATCGAGTCATTGGCAGCTCCGGGGCCTGTTCCTGAGAGCAGCAAGATTTAGGACCCCAAAAAGCTAACGAACGCACAAAAAATTTGAGCGCGGGAGCAGGGCGCCGAGAGCTGACGCAGGACACAGAGCGCGGGCTGAGAACGCAGGCATGGGCAGAGGCGTGGGTGGAGGCAGACACAGCCAGGAACTAAAGCTCTGAAAACCTCAGTGGGGAACCAGTGCAGACGGGTATACGACTGTGGAAGCAGCGCCCTGAGACTTGTAAACAAACCTCCTGCAGACAATCAAACAAGGGGGTCCACCAGGGGGCTTGACCGCGGACAGACCCTGAGCGCGAGGATAAACCTGAGAAGCTGCTGGGCTAACGATGGCTACCCAGTCTCAGGAAGTTCAGAAGAGAAAGATTAACAAGAAAAAGAAGTCTTTAACACTCGACAACTTTTACACAGAGAAAATCCAGACAACCGAGCAAACAGAGGAGGAGAACAAACAAGCATCCGGACCCTCCTCAAATAAGGAAAACTCCTCACAAGCTAT
>NC_058136.1:26896838-26916253 GCF_016433145.1 Gracilinanus agilis | reverse complement strand
TTGCTGGGTTTGTACCCCAAAGAGATCATAGATAAACAGACTTGCACGAAAATATTTATAGCTGCGCTTTTTGTGGTGGCAACAAATTGGAAAAGGAGGGTATGTCCTTCAATTGGGGAATGGCTGAACAAACTGTGGTATATGCGGGTGATGGAATACTATTGTGCTAAAAGGGATAATAAACTGGAGGAGTTCCAGGCGAACTGGAGAGACCTCCGTGAACAGATGCAGAGCGAAAGGAGCAGAGCCAGAAGAACATTGTACACAGAGACTGATATACTGTGGTAAAATTGAATGTAATGGACCTCTGTACCAGCAGCAATACAATGACCCAGGACAATTCTGAGGGATTTATGGTAAAGAATGCTACCCACATTCAGAGGAAGGACTGCAGGAGAGGAAACATATAAGAAAAACAACTGCTTGAACGCATGGGTCGGGGTGGACATGATTGAGGGTGTGGACTCGAAACTACCACACCAATGCAACTACCAACAATTTGGAAATTGGTCTTGATCAAGGACACATGACAAAACTAGTGGAAATGTGCATCGGCCATGGGTGGGGGTAGTGCAGGGGGCCAAGGGGAAAGGAGGAGCATGAATCATGTAACCATGTTAAAAATGAATATTAATAAATGTTTGAAAAAAAATAAATGCTACATGAGCAATTGATTGTGGAAAAAAAAGAAATTATGAAAGAAAATTGCCCAGAGATCCTCAAACAAGAAAATAAAATTGAAATTGAAAGAATTCACAGATCACCTCCAGAAAGAAATCTTCAGATGACAACTTCAAGAAATGTAATACCTAAATTCAAGAGCCAACAATTCAAGGAGAAAATATTTCAAGCAGTCAGAAAGAAACCATTCAAATACCATGGAGCTACAATCAGGACCACACAGGACCTAGCAGCTTCTACATTAAAGTATTGAAAGGTATAGAATATGATATTCAGGAAGGCAAAAGTTTACAATTTGAGTTTACAATCCAGAGTCAACTATCCAGCAAAAATGAGTATATTCTATCAGGGGGAAAAATAAACATTCAATAAGATAGAATATGTCCAAGCATTCCTGAGGAATAAGCCATACCTAGACAAAAAATTTGAAGCCCAAATGTGAGACACAAGAGAAGGCCAAAAAGATAAATAAGAAAGAAAAAATTTAAGGGACTCATTAAGGTCAAAATGTTTATATGTCTACATGGAAAGAGAATTTCTGTGATTCTCAAAAATTACTCTTAGTAATAGAGAAGATAGAAGGAATTTACTCAGAAAGAGGGTGGAGAAGTAAGCAGATGATGATTATATGATATATATGATGATATAATGTGTATGTAAATGTTATGATATGGAATGTATGTATGATATGATATGTATGCATATAAATGATATGTTAAAAAACTCAATCAAGGGCTGAAAGAGGTATGCACTGAGAGAAAAGGGGAGAGATAGAATAGGGTAAATTATATAAATTAAAGAAATTATATAACATAAAGAGGCATGAAAAATCATTATAGAGAGGAGAGGATGAGGGTGGACAGGCAATGCTTAAACTTTACTCTCATCATAACTGTCTCAGAGAGGGAAATACAAGTATACTCAGTGGGGTATAGAATTCTATCTCACCCTACAGAAAAGTAGAAGGGGAATAAGACAAGAGAAGAGGGGGGTAAAAGGAAGAAGGGGGATATGAAGGGGGTGTGACAAAAAACAAAATTCTGGTGAGGAGGAACAGAGAGAAAGGGAATAGAGCAGGATCTAAAGGGGATAATATGAGGGAGGGCAATACACAGTTAGTAATCATAGCACTGAATGTGAATGGGATGAACTCACCCATAAAACAGAAGCAGATAGCAGAATGGATTAAAAAGAATTCTGCTATATGTTGTTTACAAGAAACACATTTGAGGCAGGGTGACACACAGAGATTAAAGGTAAAAGGCTAGAGCAGAATTTATTATGCATCATCTAAAGTAAAAAGAGCAGGAATAGCAATCATGATACCAGACAAACCTAAAGTCATGATCTCATCCTTTTGGCATTTGAGAGTCACTAGGATTTCAAGAGGTGACATTGGGCCAGACCTGGGTTGTAGGAAAATCACTTTGGCAGCCGTATGGAGGATAGATTAGAGTGGAGAGAGACTTGATGGGGCAGAGAGAGACCCATTAGGAGTCTCTGGCTCCAGCCCAATGGAGAGATGATGAGGCCCTGATCTAGGGCAGTGGCCGAAAGAATAGAGATAGATACAAGAGATATTGACCACAGGGTATGATGTGGAAGCTGAGGCACAGAAAGGTAGAAAGCAATAGGTTATAAGCAGCACTTTCATATTCAAATGCAAGTCTTCTGGTTGCCAGTCCAGTGCTCTTTCCTTTTTACTACACTATCCCCTTCTTTCACTGTTAAGACCCTGGGAAAATAAATGTCACCATTGCTCCATCCACTAAATATTTTACCATGAGATCTCATACCTCTTATATTAAAGATAGAAAGTATCCAATGGGGGAGGAGGGTAAATCTTGGCCTTAGCCCCAGTTCTACCACAAATTTTACTCTCCCTGGCACCACCCGCCAAAAGAATCTAAGCTCTTTGAGAGCAGGCATCAATTTCCATTTGACATAGTGTACCCAGCACCCTGCACAGTGTTTTGCACATAATCAGAACAAAAAAATGTCTGCTGGACAGGATGGGGCTCCGTGACTTTGGCAATCTAGCCCCACCCTGTGAAAGCCTTAAAAATGGAGATTTTGTCTGTAAAATGAAGAGGATGTAATCAGCCATCTCTTATTCAATGTTTAAATGTCCATTATTTACTGTTTTTAAAAGGATTTGTTAGGCTTTCCTCCCCTTTGTTTCTTAAGTTACTATAAGAACAAATATTGCTCCAAATTCAGTTCAAAGGGCTAATATCAGAAAAGGCAGAATGTTGAGGATTATTCATGTTTCAACTGAATTCACATCAGGTGCAAACACAAGGCTTTTAATATTCCTTGTATGGTTCATCCTCCCTCTATTGCTATACTTCAAGGAGAAATCTTGGAGATCTCAGAATAACAAGAGATAGAAAATGATTGCTTTTAACACCTCTCTTTGGTCTTCGTCTCCTACTTTCCTTTTTTGTCCTTGAGTGTGAAGGTATAAATTCTATCTCCCTTCTTAAGTATGCAGTTTCCACCACCATTATTGCTTCTTTGCTTCTTCAGATGCTAGACATGCTTCTAACCTCTCAGGAATGTGCAGGAGTTACTTTCTCTCTCATTCCTTAAAGACCTAAATAAAAATGGTTGTGTGGTTCACCACGACAACAGAAGAACTAAAGGACACCTCATAGACTGCCCGGTTCAACTCCCTAATTTTACAGATTAGGAAAATGAGGCCCAGCGTCTCCTCATTTTTTTGAGAAGAGACAAAACAGCAATCCTCAATGGAGACAGAAGGTAATAACCCTGGGAAGTACATTTTCAAACCTCTGACCTCTGAAACAGGGATTCCTTTGGGTACATAGGTAGGGGAAGCAATGCTGACACCATCCAAGTAGGACTACAGTTCCTATAAAAGATGAGGGGGTGCCTTTTTAAGATTAGAATGACTCACCATTACAAGAATGCGACCAGTCATCCTTATACCCTCACTCCCTGGACCACTTCAATAGCCTCTTTTAAGGTCTTTTCCACCTCTCTCCTCAGAAACTCCTACCTTGGGGCTCCACTGTCCTGCTTTGTGCTGTCCTTATCCATCTACCACCAGATCCAGCTCTATTCATTTGCACTTTGATCCTCAACCATTTTACCAGTAGCTCATGTTCTGGACCATCAATCATGTCCCAAAGTACTTAGCCCTTTCAACCCTGTGATTCCTACCCTAAGACTTCTCACCACTCATCTGGTTCATGATTTAAAAAAAAAAAACTCCAACTCAAATGGCACCTATTTTAGGTAATGTTCCTTGATTCTCCCCTCCCCCCAGTTGGTAATGGCTTTCCTGTTTAGACTTCAGAGAATGCCTTATCTTATAATTTTCTAATGCATTTATTATTTAACGTTTCATATTCTAGTTACCCGTGTCTGAATCGTGACTGCCCTCTAGATTTTAAACCTTCTGAGGAAAGGCACTGTGTTTTACTAAACTTTGTATTTAGCACAATGCTTACCTCATAGTAACTGCTTTAAAAGTATGTTGAATGAATGATTGACTGAATTCTGTTAAATTCCTCTTCAACTTGCTACCTTTCTAAACCTAATCCCAACATGGCACAAGTTTGCCCTATCCTATGACTATTTCTAGGTCTCTGACCTTAATATTTTGAAACTTAACTTCCTCTGCTCCTTTCTGCTAGGTCTCTCATCATCTGTTCTGACTTGGCCCAAATTGGACCATCCCTTTGACAGCCTCTATTGTCTAACATGTGACAAATAATGTCTTGTGAAGGTATTTTAGGTGTCACCTTACTACAACCAACAATCTCTTTAGTCTGATTTCCAAGCAAGTCAATATGGACGTGGTAGGTACTAGTCACTCACAAAATGCACAACAGGATTATGTCAGATAGTGCCTCTGGTCTGTAGCCTTCTCTCCTAACTAGTGAGTCACTGGCCTGGACCACCCACCATTTCATGAGGTCATGTTCACTTCACTCTCCATTCCATTCCTCCCTCTCTGGACTCGACCCTACACAAGAGCCTCACATACTCCCCTCACCAGTTTTTCTTCTCCCTTTTAAGGGCTGTTTTCCCTAATCTGAGTGTAAGCTGCTGGCAGACAGGGACTGTATTTTTTGCTTATATTTAGTGCTTAATAAATATCTATCTATCTATCTATCTATCTATCTATCTATCTATCTATCTATCTATCTACCTACCTACCTACCCACCTACCTACCTACCTATCTAGGTCTAGGATTGGGTCAATTAAATGCTCCTATTCCTAAATCCTTTTCTCTCTTTTATTTAAAAAAGGCATGTTAACCATAAATTCTCTATTTTTAAAAAGCTTATATTTATATAATACTTTTAGCTTAATAAAGTACTTTCCTTACAACAGTTATAAGATACATTTTGCCTATATCTAAGCAGCCTGTAGCTCAGAGATAATTTGAACCCAGGTCTCCTAAATCCAGGCCCAATGTTCTAAACAATAAAGAGTCATTCTTTTAATTCTGATAGGACATGTAAAGTCATGGAAGGTGCTGGCCCCTCCACAGCCAAAATATTTTTGGATTCTCAAGAAGACTTTCCAATGGTGGGCATTAATCAACATTAGATTAAATGTAAACACCTCTAAAATTACCCATTCTGGACACATTAATACTGGAGAAACTAATATAGATGAATGGTAGTATAATGCATCCCAAAGCAAGACCATATAGCTTGTGAACTTCTGAGCTCAAGGGTTGCCATCTACTAGTTCGTTTTTACAAAAAGATAGAGCCCATCCCTGCTAGATCTTATTGACCTTTCCCCTAGAGACATGGCTATGTCTGTGTCTAAAAACATAACAGAGATAAGAGAAGCCTGGTAAGTGGCCAAAGTACTAGACTTGGAGTCTAGAGCCCCACATAAGCATAAGAGTGATCCCAAAGAACCACTTGCCCCCCAAAAGAAACTGCTAATAACAGCCGACTATGACTATACTGCCTCATCTCACTGCCAGTATCTGTGAGGTTCTATACAAAATTGGTTAGTTCAGCTAGCTAGAGAGAAGCAATCCTAAATTAATGTCATGTCTATGGTCACCAAGTGGACCACCTTGCTTCATTTTTAGCCAATCTCCCCTCTCTACCTCATGTTCCCCACACACTGTATCACTAATCGCAATCAGCTGTGTCTTCAATAGAGCATGCCCTTGGGCAGAAGATATAATGTGATGACACCACAGTCCAACTCCTCACCAATCTTGGAAAAACTCAGTAACATGATAGAAGTTTATTTCCCTTCATGCACTCTAAATTCCAGACCAATTTTACTACTCTTGTACAGTTCATTTCTTTTTCTTTCCCTCTCCCTTCTTTATGGTACAGTTGATAGAATGCTGGGTTTGGGGTCAGGAAGTCCTGTATTCTGGCTTCAGATCTTGCTAGATGTGTGACCCTGGGCAAATCACTTAACCTTGCCCAGATTAAGTGCCTCTATTTCCTTAAATGAAAAATGGGGGAAATAATAGTGCTTACCTCCCAAGGTTGTTGTGAGGATCAAAGAGATATTTATAAAATACTTTATAGTGTCTGATACATAGTAAGTACTTGATAAATGCTCATTTCTTTCCTTTTCTTCCTTCCTTTGTTCAGGTTAGCCCCTACTCCCTGAAGGCTTCCCAAATGGGTGATCCCTGTCTTCCGAAGTCTCTCCCTTCCTTCAAGACCTTCACTTGGAAAGGGCCTTCCCCTTGAAGCATTCCTTAGCTCTCTAGATGAAAAGTGACATTTATTTCCCCAAATTCTCATAGCAATCTGCCTTACCTTCTCTTTTTGGCCCCCCTTCCTTCATCTCTGAAACGGGGATGATAACTTATCATCAAGTCCACATGACTGTTCTGAGGTTAGCATTTTATAAACCATGGGCCTTCTCCTCATTTTACAAAAAAGATCAGTCCGTCGGTAGACACTTATGAAATGCCAAGTACTATGCTAAACACAAGGCAAAAAAAATCCCAGTATCTGCCCTCAAGCAATGCAAAAATCCTAGGATTTGCCCTCAAGCAAGCAAAAAAAACCCATATTACAATAGGAGAAACAAGGTGCCTCTCATTTTGTTGTGAAACTCCAATGAGATAATGAGTAGAAAATACTATATACATTTGAAGGTCTTAGAGCTTTGTAGACTGGAAAAGGATGAGACAGATAATCAATCTGCTTCAAAAAAACAGAAAAATACAAAGGACAAAGCAAAACCAACAGAAACTGAGGCCTACTTGGAAAAGATGCTATCCCTGTTAGGTTCTATATGTTGAAAAGGACCTCAATGTCCATCTAATCCAAATCCATAAATGTCGGTTGGATTGAATTAAAGAATGAACAAGTGGTCATCCAGGCTCTTCCTGAACAGCTTTCAGCAATGGGGAATTTCATACCTAATGAGCCCATTCATTCCATTTTGGATGCCTCTACTTGTAAGAAAATGCTTCCTTACACTGATATAAATTTGCCTTTCTAAAACTTTCACCCATGAGACCTAACTCTGTCTTTCTGTGGCTATAAAGAATAACAACTCCCTCTTCTATACAAAACTTCTACAATATGAAAACAGTTATTAACCATACCCCATCTCTTATCCACGCTATTCTCCATTTTTGACATCTCCAGTTTCAAAGACTTGTACTCTTAGAAATGAGATTCCAATCACTTTACTTTCATGGTTGCTCTTCTTTGGACATAGAATGTGGTTCTTCAGTATGCCTTCTGAAATATGTTCTCTCCATGCAAAAGTGAGCCCAATATTTCCAATGTGCCTTAACTAGGACAGTATATGATGGGACTGATGGCTCTCTACTTCTGGATATCACACTTTTCAGAATGCAGCTCAATACTACATTAGCTTTGTCATTGTCATTGCCAATGCAACATCTCTCTGCTGAGCCAGACTATATTTAAAACTGAGGATCCTGACTAAATATAAATTTGCCTTGATTTCCTTGCAAGCATAAGCTACTGAAAGTCAAGAGCAGGACCACCCAGTTTGGTGCCAATGTAGTTTCAAGTAGTATCTCAGAAGATGACATATTGTTAGAGCTCAGAAGAGAAAGATGGCATTTCTCTTTCCAGGTCTATGGGGAGTTGGGTTTTGTGGAGTATGAGCATAATTATTGAATTTTGGTTAGACAGACTCACTAATCTTTTCTACCCTCCCTTAATTCCACTGATGACAAAACTAATTGTACTAAGTTCATAGAACCAGGAACTTAAATCACATTCTACCTAGGTCTCTGCAAATTGCTTTGACACCATCTGGACATTTTGGGGTCCAGTGAACTTGAACATTATTAACTTGTCATTGTCATCTCATCGCACTCTCATTGAGTAGCCCTACACTCCTATTTAAGCCAAACACCTTCATTTGTCTTTGGTGTATTTTCACACCTTCCCCTATTATTCAAGTGGTTACTATACTGAAAGAAACAATATGAATCTTAGAATCACTAACTCAGTTTAAGTGGCAGATGTTTATTTCTATTTTGGTTTTTATTAAATCAATCAATTAATTAATTAATCAGATTTTACCATGGTTACATGATTCATATTCTCCCCTTTCCCTTTCCCCTCTCCCCTCCAAGAACTGACCAGTAAGTCCACTGAGTTATACATGTATTATTGCTCAAAACCTATTTCCATATTATTCATATTTGTAATAGAGTGAGCTCTTAAAACCAAAACCCCCAATCATTTACCCATAGAACAAGTGATAAAATACATGTTTTTTTTCTGTATTTCTTCTCCCATAGTTCTTTCTCTTAATGTGGATAGCATTCTTTTTCACAAGTCCCTCAGGATTGTTCTGGATGATTGCACTGCTATTAGTAGCAGAGTCTATTACATTGGATAGTTCCACAATGTTTCACTTTCTGTGTACAATTTTCTCCTGGTTCTGCTCATTTCACTCCGCATCAGTTCACAGAGGTATTTCCAGTTCATATAGAAATCATCCAGTTCATCGTTCTTTATAGCACATTAGTCATTATCATCAGATACCACAATTTGTTCAGCCATTCCTCAATTGAGGGACAACCCCTCATTTTCCAATTTTTTTGCCACCACAAAGAGCACGACCATAAATATTTTTGTATAAACATTTTCTTTATTATATCTTTGGGGTAAAAGCTCAGCAGTGGCATAGATGGATCAAAGGACATGCAGTCTTTTAAAGCCCTTTGGGCATAATTCTAAATTGCCTTCCAGAATGGTTGGATCAATTCACAACTCTACCAACAATGTATTAGTATCCCCATTTTGCCACATCCCCTCCAACATTTATCACTTTCCTTCAATGCCATATTGGCCAATTTGCTAGGTGTGAGGTAGTACCTCAGAGTTGTTTTTATTTGCATTTTTCTAATCAGGAGGGAGAAAGAACACTTTTTCATGTGATTATTGATAGTTTTGATTTCATCATTGGAAGATGCCTATTCGTATCCCTTGACCATTTGTCAATTGGAGAATGGCTTGATTTTTTGTAAATTTGATTTAGTTCCTTATATATTTGGGAAATTAGACATTCAGAGAATTTTGTCATGAAAATCTTTTCCTCGTTTTTTGCTTCCCTTCTAATTTTGGTTGCATTGGTTTGGTTTGTATAATTTTTTTAATATAATCAAAATTATTAATTTTATATCTTATAATGTTTTTTATCTCTTGCTTGGTCTTAAATTCCTTCCTTTCCCATAGATCTGGCGGGTATATTATTCTATGTTCTCCTAATTTATTTATGATTTCACTCTTTATATTTAAGTCACTTATCCATTTTGAATTTATCTTGGTATAGCATGTAAGATGTTGATCTAAACCTAATTTTTCCCATACTATTTTCTAATTTTCCCAGCATTTTTATCATATAGTGAATTACTGTCCCAAAATCTGGAATCTTTGGGTTTATCAAGCACTACCATGCTGAGGTCATTTACCCCTAGTCTATTCCTCTGATCCACCCTTCTCTTAGCCAGTACCAGATTGTTTTGATGACCACTGCTTTATAGTACAGTTTAAGATCTGGTACTGCTAGGCCACCTTCCTTCATATTTGTTTTTCATTATTTCCCTTGATATTCTTGATCTTTTGTTATTCCAGATGAACTTTGCTATAATTTTTTCTAATTCTATAAAAAAGTTTCTTCATAGTTTGATAGGTATGGCACTAAGTAAATTAATTTGGGTAGGATTGTCATTTTTATTATGTTAGCTCATCTTACCCATGAAAAATTAATGTTTTCCAATTATTTAGATCTAGTTTTAATTGTGTGAAAAGTGTTTTGTAGTTATGTTCATATAATTCCCATGTTTGTCTTGGCAGATAAATTCCTAAATATTTTATATTGTCTAGAGCAGTGATGGGCAAACCACGGCCCGTGGGCCAGATGTGGCCTCTGAAATGTTCTATCTCAGTCCTTTGCTGGTATACTGGATTCAACAGGTTGAACTAACCTACTTAGCTAGCCTGCCCTAGGGCAAATTCTTCACTGTAGCTCACAGGGCCAAGGGTATCTAGCCAGGTGGTCCCCCTCCAAGTTCCTCCCTGCCAGCCATTGTCAGAGCTCAAGACCTTGTGGTGAGGGTCAGAGGCAATTCTTCATGGCTGTAGTCTCTGCCCAGGGCTCACACAGTCAATCCAATCTTATCACAGGTCTCAGAATGGTATGTGGGGGAGGGTATTTGGCCAGCCCATTTCTCCCTATCCCATGAAAATAGACTCTCTGTACCTACTTTTCAAGTTGTTTTCAGCAGGAGAGTTCCATGACTTCTTCTTCTTATTAGGTTTGGATTTCTGTTTTCTTTGAAGCATGTTATAAATATTGGTATGGAAGGATTGTTGGAGATTGGTTGGGGAGTTTAGGCTTTTGGTGCTCCTAAACCACGATCATGGCCTGCTTCCTTCTTTTTCATTTTAAAAAATCCTTATCCTTACCTTCCATCTTGGAATCAATATCGGTTTCAAGGCAGAAGAGCAATAGGGCTGAGCAATGGGGGTGAAGTGACTTGCCCAGGGTCACACAGCTAGTAAGTGCCTGAGACCAGACTTGAACCCAAGACCTCCTGTCTGTAGGCCCGGCTCTCAATCCACTGAGCTACCAAGCTTCCCTCTCTATTTTTCTCTGTCTCTATATCTAGCTATATTTCTTTCTCTAATTCTGTCTACATCTCTATCTCCATTTGTTAGAAACAGTATTTCTCTATTTAGTCTTAAGGCTTTACATATTTCTAGGTTTCAAATTTTCAGTGTTTTCTGGTAGGGCCTCATGATCACTGACTGAAAGTGCTCTGTGGCCCCTGATTATGGTCTGCTTGAAAGAAGATGGAAGTAATCAGAAAGGGTTTTCAAGGCATAGTTGTCAGTGACCTCATAGCATAAAGCCATCACTGCTTTAGCCTTTGATTTAAAATTGTAATGGGCTATGGAGATCATGTAGTCTAATGCCTTATAGATGAAGAAACTGAGGCCTAAATTTACACAAATAGGATATTTGATTCCTAAGAGTTCAGAAATCTTACAATATAGAACAATGGAGGAGACTTTGCCAGCATGTATGTGGGCATGCGCTCTCTCTCTCTCTCTCTCTCTCTCTCTGCCACACACACACACACACACACACACACACACACACACACGGGAACACAAAAGCAAACAAAGGGATAATCATTCAGGTAACCAAATCTTAAGTATTCTGTATTAACAAAGCCACAGGAACATGGTTAGATCCTATATCTAGAACTTGAAAAGTCTTCAGAGTTGATCTAAGACAAATCACCTCATTTTACAGATGAGAAAACTGAGACCCAGAGAGGTTAAATAACTTGTTTAAGGGCACTTAAGATTTAAACTTGTTTTATGCTGGGTCCTCTGACTCCAAATCTAGTATACTTTCCAAAGTACTACACGGACTCGGGTCACTAGAGTCTCTTAATTTCTCTTTTCCTGTCAATTCACTCAGCCATATGGCCACAGTCTAAAAAGTCATTTGAGCAGTACAAACCCAGAAGCTTGGGCTTCCCATTGTATTATGTGAGCCCAGGCCTCTAACTTGTGTAATTGGGCACTGCCCTCATTAGAAATATTGGCAGCAGATGCTAGCTCCATTCTTTCCACTGATGGTGGTAATATTCTTAGGAGAGAGGCAGAACTTTAGGTCTTATACTATTTCCATGCCTGGGCAACTAAGCTCTCATGCTATCAATAAGTGAAGATGTTACTGATGGCTATTCAAGTGGAAGAGGAATCGATCATCAAAGTGACACAAGAGACCCGTGATAAGCAACATTTTTTGGTCCACAACATTTATTGACAAATGAAGCACAGGTTAATTAATTCACTTCAGAATATGGCTAACTATCAAAATTCAGTATATAAAAGGAAGAATAGGTCTCTCTCTCTCTGTCTAGCTGTATAGGTAGGTAGCATAGTGGATAGAATATTGCTCCCTAGAGTCAGGAAGTCAAAAGTTCAGGTCCAGCACCAGATACTAGCTGTGTGATCCTGGGAAAGTCACATAACTTTGTTTGCCTTGGTTTCCTCATCTGCAAAATGATGTGGAAAATAAATGACAAACCACCCATTATCTTTGACAAGAAAATCCCAAATGAGGTCATGAAGAATCTAACACCATCCCACAACAAAATCTCAGTCTCTATCACTTTTTTTTCTTTGAGCATGTATGTATTCTCTGGCTTAGACTGACCTTATTAAACAACAACAACAGCAACAGCAGCATTACCTCCAATATTGTATTACTAACAAATATGGTATATTAGTTCCCCCTTCCTCACTAAAGTGCTCTAAATAAAGACCAGATGACTACATCTCAGGATTATTACAGTAGGGATGGAGTTTTTTCAGGTATGAACCGTATTAAGTCACCCACAAGGTCCCTTCGAACTACAAAATTCTATGATTTATTTATACCATCAATTACATATAGGTAAGATATTTGTTCTAATTGGTTTAAACAGGAAAACAGAAACTAGGACAGTTACAGTTAAATTAGCATGGACTCCTTTATAAGCAACACAATCCAGAGTCCATAGGCCTCAACCTTTGTCCACATCCTTTTTTTTTTTTTTGGTAACTCTTCTTGGTGACTGGGACTCCCTTGAGCAAGAACTTGTTAAGAACTGATTTTAAAATACTTTGATCAAAATGTAGGTTTCCTTTGGATTTCCAACACATTTGCAGTTGCATTCTCTCTTCCTCCAAATCTTACTCTCCTTTTCATTGTCTGACCCTTTCCCATTTATTACATAGGACACAATGAACTCAAGGGAGCTGCCTGTGACAAGACTAATCCACTTGTCATTAAGTTCCATTAGCTGGGCAGACAGTGTAACTGATTATTGGAGATAACATTTTTAATGCTATTTAACAACTTGGCAGCTTTTAAAGTCAGATACCCAAGGAAGAAGCTCACTGACTGAAGGGAAATCAAGTGTTAGTGGGGTGGGGGCTAGAATGCAGGAGAAGGAGCTCAGACATTTGTACATACTTTCTGGAAAAAAGCTGACATCCAACAGCTGGCAGTGGTGGTATCACCTTTCCAACCATTTAATTTGGAATCTGATGACATACTTCCCTTCTGATACCTACAAGATAGAAACTCATCTCACCTAGAACTTTTCCCCTCTCCCTTCTGTTTTTTTCCCTTTTCCTTCTCCAAGTCTCAGTTTCCTCATTTGTAAGGGAGGGTGGAACCAGATTGCAGATTCAGAGGTCATCTGAGGCAATCCCATTCAATTCAACAAACACTTTTGAACCACCTATTACCTGACAGGTGCTCTAGGTTGTTGTGTTGTTTTAGTCATGTCTGACTCTTTATGACCCCATTTGGAGTTTTCTTGGCAAAGGCCCTGAAGTGGCTGGCCATTTCCTTCTCCAGCTCATTTTATAGATGAGGAAACTTAGGTTAACAGAGTTAAATGACTTGCCCAGAGTTTCACAACTAGTAAGTGTCTGAGGCTGGATTTGAACTTAGGAAGAGAAGTCTTTCTAATTCTAATCCTGGTACTCTCTACCAGTTGCACCACCCAGGTGCCCTTAGTTCTCTACTCTAGAATTAAGCATATAAGTGGGGCTCAAATATTTGAACACAGATTTCAGATCCCTCTCCCCTTCATCATATAGTTTTTGGATATTTTCCAATTTATAATAATTATTAATAATGGCTTCTATTTGCATAGCATTTTAAGGTTTGCTACGCATTTTACATATATCTTTTTATTTTAGAAATATCCTTCTTAAAATGTGTCTCCCAATCCTAACAAGAGGAGAGTATAAAGATCTATCAGCTCCCTAGCTTGGGGCACTAAACCTCTCTTCCTATAATCTAAGAACTTGCAATCCAGTAAAAGCTCAAGAACCACTTTATGAGAGCTACTTTTTATCCAGCTACATCTCATGCTGAGGAGTTAATTTTTTAGCCCATGTGTAGGATTTTACATTGATCTTTATCAATAATGAAATCTATATCTTCTTGTAGCTTGATTATCATATATATAATATCAAATATATGTATGATGACACATTATAAGTATAAGCATAAATACATGTACATGCAGAAAAAGAGCTAAACTTTGTTCATTCTACAAATTTGATATATATGTCATCTTTGATTTCAAATAGATCATTGATTAACATGTTAAATAACACAGGTACAAGGAATGATCCCTGTGGGACTCCACTGGAGATGTCCTTGTATGTTGAGGTGTTTTTCATGGCCCCATGGAGAAGAACTAGGAGCAGTGGATAGAAGATATAGGGAGAGGTAGAATGAGGTTTGAAATGGAAGGGAAAAAAACACTTTCCTATTAATTCAAGCTCGTTATCTCCAAACCAGCCATATCATACATGTTACATACTCTATATAACTTATCTGCCGATCTTTTAATGATAATTTGTTACCCATCTGTGATACATCTTCAGTACTTCAAAAAAAAGCTGTGATTTCTCTACTGAATGGAATTAATGCAGGTACTATTGTTCCATCAGCATGAATACTAATACTCTACGTACTTTTCACAAGTCATCATGACTAAAACCTACCATTTTCCATCTGAAATCACTGAAGTTTTTCCCAGTTTCTAGATGATGGCTTACTCTTCCCTTGTCCCCAGTTTCCCAAAGAACTTACACTATCTCTTCTTCTTCTCCTCAGTTCTTCTCTACCAATCAATCATTTGTTAAAACTTACTCCTTAACAAAAGTTCTAAGAATTTCACTCACACTGGAATATATTTGATTGGTAGATATAGGCTTGTTAACAACTATAATGTTTACTGATTGGGATGGAAACTCAGAAAAGGGGCAAATCTCTTCTAGTGGAATATGACTGATAGGGAAGAAATGTGGGATTACTGGGGGAATCTTCTTCATGTCCTCTCAAGCAGTCACTAACAACATGCTCACACAGCCAGTCATGCAACCCCAAACCACTACAAGCAAAGGTCTCAAAAGTTTTGAGACTGGCCATGAGCCAGCCCAATGTTAGAGAGACAGATATCTGCTGCTTCCTATTCCCAGATCAGTCATTCAATCAACCTTTATTGAATGCGCACTGGGGCATTCAAAGAGATAGCAAATAGCACAGCTCCAGACTAAAGAAGCTCTTCATGTGCCCCAAGGGAATGGACCTATATAGAGTCCATAGCAGCAGATTCATATTGTTCTTTTGTAAACCACGGCTATAGTCCTCCGTGTCTGCTGACCCAGCAAGGGCTTATGAGCCAGGCCCAGGTTCAGATGACCTGTGTGGGTAGCAGACAGCTTTCTGCTGCCCATTCTGATGACTTTATGTTTTGGCAGGGAAGGATAAGCAGCTACTTTGGTCTGAAAACTGCCTAGCAGCCAGACATTGGAAAGTCTCCAAAGTCCAACTCCATGAAGGTTTGAGCACAGGCCTTCAATATCTCTTGCCAGAGTTGTACTTCTCTGAAATAGCCTCTAATAATCATGGGTCATCTCCGTTCCATAATGAGGCACAGGGGGAGTGCCTTAGTAAAAGGTTCCTCTCTCACATAAAATGGTAGGGTGGAGGAGGGAAGGCAATGAAGATGCATGCTTCCCCCTCTGAGACGATACACAAACAGATCAACCGTCAAATTCTTTTTTTTTTAAATTTAAACCTTTATTTTATATCTAACTCTAAGATAGAAGGGCAAGAACTAGGCAATGGGGGTTAAGTGATTTGTCCAGGGTCACACAAATAGGAAGGATCTGAGACCAGATTTGATTCCAGATCCTCCTGACCCAAGGCCTGATGCTCCATCCACTGAGCCACCTACCTGTCCCAAACTGTCCTACTTGACTCTATTACTGGAGAACAGACTGATATAAATTTATATAAAAAGACTCAGGGTTGAAACTAGTAAGGGACAGAGGAAGATGAAGGAAAAGTTACTATATTAAGTCAAATATGGCACCTGTTCTGCACAGTGGTCTAGTCAGGAAGAAAAAAAGACTGATGTTAATAGGAAGGAATTCTAGAGACAGTTGGTGGCACTACAGTGGACATAGCATTGGTCCTGGAGTCAGAAAGAAGGGAGTTCCAATCCAGCTTCACTTACTAGCAGTGACCCAGGGCAAGTCACTTAACCTCTGTTTGCCTCAGTTATTTCAACTGTAAAATGGGGGCAATAATAGTACCTATCTCTCAAGGAGGATCAAATGAGATAATATTTGCATAGTCTGGGGATTATGAAACACTCAGTCCCCTGAGGCAACTCTCAAGAAATATAAGTTACAAATTGTGAATGCAAACAAAACCAATACAAGCAAGTTTAAAAGGGAAACGACAAACTGAGAAAAGAAATTGTATTGTAATTTGTCTCTGACAAAAGTCTCATTTCTCAAATATATAGAAAACTGAGTGAAATTTATAAGAAGATAAAGTATTCCTCAAGTGACAAATGGTCAAAGGATATAAACAAGCAATTTTTAGATGAAGAAACTAAAACTTTAGTCATCTGAAAAAATACTTCAAATCACTATTAATTAGAGAAAATCAAATTAAAACAACTCTGAGATACCACCTCACATCTATCAGATTGGTTAATATGACAAAAAAATGACAAATGTTAGGGGATGTGGAAAAAGTTGGGACACTAATACTATTGGTGGTGCTACGTACTGATCCAAAAATTCTAAAGAGTAATTTGGAACCATGCCCAAAGGGCCATAAAAATGTGCATACCCTTTTGGCCCAGCAATACCACTACTGGGTCTGTATCCCAAAGAAATCAACGGTAGGGGGGAAGGATCTATCTGCACAAAAATATTTATAGCAGCACTATTAGCATAGAATTGGAAACTAAAGGGATGTCCATCAATTGGAGAATGACTGAACAAGTTGTGTTAAATGATTGCAATAGAATATTATTGCACCATAAGAAATGACAATGAGATGATCACAAAGAAAACCTAGAAAGACTTATGTGGAGTGATTCAAAGTGAAGAGAGAAAAATCAGGAGAACATGGTACATAGTAACAGCAATAAAATACTATGATCAATTGTGGAATTGCTTAACTATTATCAGCAAGGCAAGGATCGAGGACAACTTATAGGGATTCATGATGAAAAAGACTAGCCACCACACTAGAAGACTAAAACATTCCATTCTTTATTTCCTCCATTAATTTTTCTCTAATGTAAGCAATATGTATCTTTTTTCACAATATGATGAACATGGAAATATGCATCATATGATAACACAGGTACAGCCTATATCATATTACCTGTCACTTCGGAGAGTGTGGAGGGGGTGGGGAAAGAACATAAATCACAAAATATGAGATGATTATTAAAAATTATATCAACATTTAATCCAGAAATTAAATTAAATTTAAATTTAAAAAGAAACAACATAATTGTGGCCCTACTTCAGTGGAAGGCATTTTCAAACCAGGTATGCCCCTTAAGAAATCACAGGAGCGGGCAGCTGGGTAGCTCAGTGGATTGAGAGCCACGCCTAGAGACAGGAGGTCCTAGGTTCAAATCTGGCCTCAGACACTTCCCAGCTGTGTGACCCTGGGCAAATCACTTGACTCCCATTGCCTACCCTTACCAATCTTTCACCTATGGGTCAATACACAGAAGTTAAGGGTTTAAAATTAAAAAAAAAAAAAAAAGAAAGAAAGAAAGAAAGAAATCACAGGAGGTCCTAGGTTCAAATATGGCCTCAGACACTTCCCAGTTGTGTGACCCTGGGCAAGTCACCCCATTGCCTAGCCCTTACCACTCTTCTGCCTTGGAGCCAAAACATAGTATTGCCTCTAAGACGAAAGGTAAGGGTTTAAATTTAAAAAAAATACTAAAAAAATTCAATTTCTAAAAACACTATGAATTATCTTAATATCAATAATTTCATTTATTACTAAAAAAAGAAATCACAGGTTTTCCGGGTTAAGATGACGGCAGAGTAAAAAGCAGCTCTTAACCTCTCCTGGCTGAAACACACAAGACTCCTCAAGGGGACATAAAAACAAGTCCAGACGAACGGAGGAACCCCACAACAGGGTGCAGAGTGGAAGGTACGTGGAATCAGGACATTTCCATGCTTTAAAGGGGTGAAACATCTCTCACTAAATCGCGGGCTGAGCAACCACCCCACCCCCAACTCCTCCACACACACCACCTATAGTGCCGAAGCCAGCTAAAAAGAAATAGAGCAAGTTTGGGGCACCCATCGAGTTATTGGCAGCTCCAAGGCCTGTTCCTGAGAGCAGCAAGATTTGGGACACCAAAAAGCTAAAGAATGCACACGAACCCCAAATGCGGGCGCAGAGCGCTGGCGCAGGGCGCAGATCACGGGCGTAGGGCACAGAGCGCAGGCTCAGAACTCAGGCGCGGCAGAGGCGTGGGTGGAGGCAGACACAGCCACGAGCTAAAGCTCTGAAACCCTGAGTGGGGAACCAGTGCAGACGGGTATACGACTGTGGAAGAAGCGCCCTGAGACTTGTAAACAAACCTCCTGCAGAGGATCAAGCAAGGGGGTCCACCAGGGGGCTTCACCTTGGGAAAAACCAGACCTCAGACCTCAGGAGCCAAACGACCGCAGACAGACCCTGAGCGTGAGGATAAACCTGAGAAGCTGCTGGGCTAACGATGGCTACCCAGGCTCAGCAAGTTCAGAAGAGAAAGATTAACAACAAGAAAAAAAAGTCTTTAACACTCCACAACTTTTACACAGAGAAAATCCAGACAACTGAGCAAACAGAGGAGGAGAACAAACAAGCATCCAGACCCACCTCAAATAGGGAAAACTCCTCACAAGCTATGGAAGAGTTCAAAACTGAGATTTTGAGGAAAATGGAAGAGATCTGGCAAGAAAATAACTGTTTAAAAGGTAGAATCTTGCAACTGGAAAGTGAGGCTCAGAAACCAAATGAACTGATAAGCAAATTGAACACCAGAAATGACCAGAGTGAAAAGGAAAACCAGAAGATTATAGCTGAAAACCAAAAGATTATGACCAAAAACCAAAAGATCATAGCTGAAAACTGAAAGATTATAGCCAAAAAACAATCCTTAAAGGCTAGAATTGAGCAATTAGAAGCTAATGATCTCTCAAGACAACAAGAACAAATAAAACAAAGTCAAAAGACTGAAAAAATAGAAGGAAACACGAACTATCTCAATGAGAGAGTGACAGACCAAGAAAACCAGTCTAGAAGAGACAATTTGAGAATAATTGGTCTTCCAGAAAAACCAGAAATTAATAGAAACC
>NC_058136.1:26823954-26887786 GCF_016433145.1 Gracilinanus agilis | reverse complement strand
GCTCCTAGATTGACTGACCTTAATCAACTGAGAGAACAGCAGTAGGCCAGCTGAGGCAGAATGACCTGGCAGTTTAATTAGTGGAGAAGGTTCCAAGGGACCCCGATTCTAGTCCTAACTGCCACAGAAGAAGTGCCATGTACCTTTGATGAAATTCACTTTCCACATCTATTAGATTAAGGGGTGGGGCTAGGCAATTTCAAAGGTCTCTTTACAGCTGTGGTAGGCTATTTTATGATTTAAGTTATTGGATTGTCAGGTCCCTGGCTGTGAGAATTCAAGTTCTCTAGCTGGGGAGAAATAATGTGGGCCAAAGAAACGGATCCAAGCTTAAGAGTCAGAGGACCTGAGTTCAAATCCTATTTTAGTCGCTTACTTCTCTTTGCACCTCAGTTTCCTCATCTTTAAAGTGAGGAAGTTGCCCTAGATGGCCTCTAAGGTCCCTGCAAGCCCTAGAATCCTAGAATGTGGTCCTACAACGGGACTTCAGAAGAGCCCAGAGCATCAAGTATGTACTAGGTGTCACATAGCCACGGAACATCTGACACAAGAAAATGGACCAATTCTGGTCTGACTTGACTGGCCATGGATTTGTCCAGCATAAAACTTATGCAGCCTGAACCTTAGCTGTTTACTCATCAAGCCTGACCACATGTACCTTGACTGTCATGTCAGTGGTATCCAGGCTTTGGCAGTTCCTGGGTTTTGCCCCACTTTGGGTTCAAATACTACCATGTCCTGACCTTTTAGCTCTTTAAGCTCACAGGACCAGAGAGCCAGAAGGGACTTTAAGAGATAATTTAGTCAGGGGTTCTTAATCTGTGGAAATTTTTGTTAAACATTTTTAAATATGTTTAAAATATATAATGTAATAATTTATAATTTAAATTGTAATAAATTATAAATTAATTTATTTATAGTAGTTGATATTTTCAAATAAAAATGTTAAAATAAAAATGTTTAAAAATATTTTGATGACACCATTTCAATAAAACTGGTTACAAAAGACCTTTTGTAAGTGGACATTGAATTGAACAAGGTAGGAATGAAATTGTCTTGCTGCTTGTTTAGATCCCTTTTTTTCCAGTTAGCGGATGCAATTCTGACCGTTGCCTTCTTCAGAACTATTTAGATACAATCCCCTCCTCCTCTTCCCCCTCTAGAACACTGCAGGCTATTTATGACATATGGAGATGGTTAGCTTGCCCAGCTAACTTGCGGTAGCTTAGTAGTTCAAGTTAAACAAGAGAACAGGAAGGTTCTTCCTTATCTTCCACATCAGTATGTTCCTTAAAGTAGGCAGGATAAGAGTCATAAAATTGAGGAAGAACAAAGCTTTCAGTAGAGCTGAAATGCCTTTGAAACCCGGATTTTAAGCTCTAGTCATTCCTCATCAGAGGTCTCCTCTGGTCTTCTGAATGGGAAGATAAAGGAGAACACACTGAAGAACATCTATTTTGCATCAAAAAGTTTATCTTTAATTCTAAAGGATTAAAAAATCCTTTTCTATACTTGGGGTGTGTGTGGTTTTTACTTTTCTTAATAAAATAAAGTATTCAAGATTATAAAATAAAAGTTTCAACCTAAAAGATTACCACGGTCAAGTAGCTTTCTTTCTGAGTTCTTCAAAACATTTCTATTTTCTCTCTAATATAATTTTTTACTTACTAGTAAAAAATGGATTTATCATAATAACTGGGCAAGCTAAAACAATGATTGAGAGGCATTGTTACATAATAGACTTTGAATCCGACAGCCTGGGGCTCAAATCCTGCCTCAAATACATGCTTTGTGACCCTGAGCAAGTCCCTTAACATTTCTGGGTCAGATTCCTCATCTATAAAATGAAGTTTAGACTCTACAACTTTAAAGGTCTCTTCTAACATCAAATCTACGATTCCCAAAATGTCACAGTAGTGACACAGTCCTGTATGTCTTTTCTAGATATGGTTCTGTTATACTTGCTTCATAAATATTAAGTACGATAGGGCGCACCCTCTCAAAGCAGACTTCTCTAGACTTTTCCCAATCTAAGCATTTATTATGTTTCATTTACTGGATGTAGAACTGTGGCTACTTCCTGGTTCTTATCCACTGAACACCCATACATATACATAAAGTTCTTAACACTGATCAAATTCTTTGATGAATATACACATACATAAAACTTGTGCAAAAAGGTTTAGAGGCAGGGGAAAGCCAGGGGTCAAGGAGAGGAAAGCCAAAGTCAGATCCCTTGCTCCCAAGACACCACAGTTACAAGTTCTCATGCCTGGGAAACTGGATCTTTGTCACACTGATCACTACCATTAAGCATTTCTTTAGAACCTAGAGCACTGAACTGCATTAGGAAATATTTTTAAAGAGTTATGATATTAGACATTGAAAACTACCATGATAGTGACACAGGTCCTTTTTATTTACCAAGCTTAGAGTGGCAGAAGGATGACAAACTAGTCTTGGTCTCCTTCCTCATGTTGCCTTCACACACAACGTCTAGCAGTTTTCTCACATCCCTACAGTGGCAATACTGGGTCTCCTTCTTGTCAGTGATGATGGGCATGGGCTTTGTTCCAGTGTTGAGGTCATACCTGCTCATGGTGGATGGAGCTATTGCTTGCATGTTTTGCCCTGTGGGAACAGTACTGATAGGGAGGATGGAGATGGGAACATTGGCCTGATGAGTTTGGGACTCACCTGAATCCCGGTCTGCTTCCTAGTTCTAGAGCCCCCCCCCATGCCACCCTGGAAAATTGTTTCCCACAGCCAGCATAGGCATGGCATGACCAGGATAAAAAGCAGCTGGCACATAAAACCCTGCAAGATGATTCTAAAGTCATTCTCCTGGGGGGGGGGGGGGGGGAACGACAGCTAGATAGCTCAGTGGATTGAGAGCCAGGCCCAGAGACAGGACGTCCTGGGTTCAAATCTGGCCTCAGACACTTCCCAGACCCCATTGCCTAGCCCTTACCACTCTTCTGCCTTGGAACCAATACACAGTATTTACTCCAAGGTGGAAGGTGAGGGTTTTTTAAAAAATGGCAGAAGATGGCCAAGTCATAGTAAATTAATTGGGCTCCTATACAGAAAGCCCAGCCTAGGTGGTATCTCAAGGGACTTCAGAAGCTAAATTATTATGAACAGATTATTATTGAAAACTTACTAACACTCAAAGCAAAACAAGCAAAATATGGAGTTGGTCCTCAAATAAAAACCTGAACTGATATTTTGCTATAGAATAGCATTAGAATAATGAGACACTTACAAAGTAACTTAAAGCTTTCAAAGAGCTTTACATACCTTCAACAATCCTGTCATGTCAGAAGGATATGGATTAGTATTGTAGATGGCAAAATAACTGAGTTCTGGACCTGGAGTCAAGAAGACTTGATCAAATACTGTACCAGATAATGTGATCCTGGACAAGTCATTCAACTTTATTTTCCCATCTGTTATATGAGAATAATAATACCACCTACCTCTGAGGCTTATTATGAGAATCGAATGAGATGAAATAAAATGTTTTATCAATCTTAAAGCAATATAACAATTCATGTTTCTATTATTATTGTTGCTACTGTAGTATGGATTTTTTTAAAATAACATTAAAGCATGAATAATAATAATAGATAGCCTTCACATAGCATTCAAAAGTTTGTAAAAGTCTTTACATATTTTATCTCATTTGATTCTCACAATAACTCTGTGAAGTAGGTGCTATTTCACCATTTTACAGATGGAGAAACTGAGGTCAAAGAGGTTAAATGACTTGCTCATGATCATACAGTTAGGAAGATTAGAGGCAAGATTTGAACCCAGGTCTTTCCACCTCCAGGGTAAGGACTCTTACCCACTGTGTTAGCTGCCTCCAGATAAAGAAACTCAGGTCTAAGAGATTAAATGCTTAGCCCATGTTCACAAACCCAAGAAGTATAAGAAGTATCAGAGATGGGATGTGACTTCAGGTACCCTTTGACTCCCCAATATTTTCCAAAGTAGAAAGACTACCTACCCCTCCAAGTGACAGGTACTCAGGAATGGTCACACATGCTACCCCACTACTTATTACTTTTGTGATCTTGGATAAGTCATTTCTCTCTGGATTTGAGTATCCCCATATATCAATTCATATATATATATATATATATATATATATATATATATACATGTTGGATAGGGTGGGGCAGTTTTCAGAAAACATACCAGATGACACAGAAGGTCCCTTCTAATTCCCAATGCTATATCTTAAATACAGTTCATTATCTTCCTCCTCTAATTCCTCCTCATTATTTCTATGTGTGACACTACCATCTAGCCAGTTTCCTACCATCCTGGTTATCTCTGGCCCCATAGTCTTACCACAATTATTTTATTTATGTCTCTGAATTTTAAGGCAGAGGAAAGCTGGAAAGGGGAATAATGGTTCTAGTTGTTCTAGAAAGGAGATAATTTGGGGAACAATGATTATAACTGAGCTCTGGAAGAGACTGGTTGTTCTGAGCAACAGAAAAGAATCTCAAAAGGTGAATTCATAAAACTGTAGAATTCTGAAACTTGAATTAGAAACAAAATAAATACTGGACCTAACTAAGATTTCGAAAGCAGGTAACTATTTTGCTTTTGTTTTTTTTTTTAATTTCTGTTTCATTTTAGTATTAATTACTCTGTTCTCTATATAAATGATTAGCTCACCTAAGTTCTTTATACTTTAGTTTGTAGTCAATGTTTCTGACAGCTCTACATTTGTTTAAACATCAGAAAGCAATCTCCTAATCACCATGTAGGTATGAAACACAATGCTTACCACATCATAATCAAGTCTATAAGCCCTTTTAAGCTAGTCTTCTTGTTTCAGATTGTCCCATATGTTAATATAATGCTGAATTCCATCACTGTCATTGTTTGTCTGCCTAGATCTTTTTTTTGGGAATTGACATAGCATTAAAATCCTTTCATTGTCAATGGTAAATTTTAAAATGATATAATCCTTTTGTTTCTGTCTCTTTCTTTATTAGATATCATAGCTGCACACTAAATGATAACTCTAGTCCAACTATCAATAATATGGAATTAGGTCTTGATCAATGATACAGGTAAAAACCAGTGGAATTGTGCATTGGCTAAGGGGTTTGGGGGGGATTGGGAGAGAGGGAAAGAACATGAAATATGTAACTAGGAGAAAATATTCAAAATAAAAAAATTTCAAAAAAAATATCATTGCTACAATTCCTCCTTTTCTGGAGCTTAATAAATCTGCATAGGATCAGCATAGTAAATGTATTCCATCCTCTCCTTTTAAATCTGTATGTGACTTTCCCACTTAGCTGTGCTTCCTACTGGCACAATATTCATAGATTTTGAGTGAGAAGGCACCTTAAAAATCCTCATTGCAAATCCCTCATTTATGTAACCTTCCCAATAGAAAAGAAGCCTTACTGCTCCAGGAGAATGTAAGTTCCTTGAGGCAGGGGGGTTACCTCACTTATGAATATGTACCTCCAGCCACTTTAAAAATGCTGATTGATTGACAAAGGCACACAACATTGCAGAGTGTCATCCATGAAGAAAAGTAAGGCATGTCAGATTTTCAAGTCAATATTACCACTTTGGGTTTGTAAAAAAGTTAGTATTACCATTTTTTGTTTTTTAAAAAAGATCATTTACCACTTTTGGTAAAAAAAAAAAAAAAGACAATAATACTATTTTGAGTAAAAATGCATCTATCACCAGAAGTCAAGCATCACTGAGCAGGTGAGTTTGTAGCACTTACTCATGGGTATATATGGAGGGCCAGAGTCCAGGAAGAAAGCTAAAAGTGGGCACCAAGAAGCCCAGGAATGAGGGCATCAACTCCCCTCCACTAGGAAAGGTAGTAATAATTGATGCCCCATAAGTCCTGAGCTGATTGCAAGTTACAGTTCAAGGTTGTTTACTGCTTATCCCAGACTTCCTGAATGAAAATCTCAGTACCTCTACACAAAGTCTCTCAGATGGAAGTCTTGGCATCCTGCTTCCTGCTTCTTAGAAGCATGGCATTCTGCAGCCACATAAGAAACCTTAGCTTTATTCCTGACCCCAGAATCCAAGACTTTGAGGTTGTATGGATGTATCCTCCAAATTCAAAAGAACAGAAAACCAGGGCTAAACAGCACCCAGACTAATATGGCTTCATAGCCTTCATGAACTGGCCCTGGGAAATGGTGTTTTTTAAGGAAGCTCCTGTTACAAAGGATCGGCAGTTTTGTTTTGTTTTAATCTATCTATTTCACAACAGCAGCAGCAAGTCTCTCTAACCAAGAAGTAAGATGCCCCTCTGCGTCAGCTTCCTGTCAGACACTGTCGTTTTCCTAGGGCAGCAGGACTGCTCTGGATTACAAGATTGAAGACAGCATGAAGGCAGTGAAGAATAGCACCCTGCAGACTGGTTTCAGCAAGTTAAGTGCACATCTGTGATACCCATCATCCTAGATACAGGATTCTTTTTTTAATATCACCAAATAAAGCGATTGCTTATGAACAGGTCAAAATTTCTCATGTCTTTAATCTCCATGTGTCAGTGGGACCAAAATGTCTAAATCACTTAATTAACTAGCATTAAATACAAAAGAAACTCTAGAAGCATTCATAGGAAAATTCGCTGTAGATGCCCATTGTCTCCACTTAATTAGCGATAAAAATTGAGGTATAACAAGTAAAAAGGGGGGCAAAATGATCTCTGCAGAGATAGGTGGTGTTCTACTTAGAGAGCTCTTAATGAGTCAATGAATACTTAATAAAAACATTTCTCACACATTCACAAAATAAAGAGGAAGAGAAGAGAAATGTCATTCTAAATAAATAAAAAAATAGTTTAAAACAAGACTTACTAGAAATTACAAAACACTTTAGAAAATAATATTGATGATCTGGGCCATCCCACATAATTAGTTAACAGATTAAATGCACCATCAAGTAAATGAAGGGTTACAAAGACAAAATATAGCAAAATTCAGTTGGCAGAAAGTAAAGCATTTCACGAAAATAATGAGTGCCCTGTTGTCCAGATTTCTAAAAGGGGGAGGGTGGCAGTATTTAGTGGAAGGGCCAAGTAGTGCCAGTAAATACACAGCAGATGTTTGTTATACCAAGAGCAGCCTAACAAAGGATGGAAGAGGTTTACCACCAGATTCTTTGGTCACAATAAATCACTAATTAAAAGTATTGGATACACTGGGAAGGCAAATGAGGTTTTTAGGACTGACATTTGGAAGTAGAGCTTTAATGAAGAAAACAGTTATGATAATGGATCAGGATCTAAGATTTACGAATGTGGGATACTCTCAATGTACAAGCTTCCTTCATCAACAGAACTCCTAACCCCCCCCCCCCCATCTGTGAATTTTCATAGAAAACCCAACAAGTCCACCAAGACACAAAGGTTAACTTGCCCTGGGTGACAGGCTGTACATATTCTTCCTGAATGTATTATGATACTCCCAGCTGGCACATGTTCAGAAAGATGAACATGCCTGACATTCTGTCACAGTAGTAAAGAATGCACAATAAGTGTGTTGTCCCCATTAAAAATTTACTCCAAGTTGGTGAACTCATAGGGGTTCTCAAAGGAAACTATGTCAATGAATCGGGTGACACTAGCATGCATGTGTGCCCAAGCAGATCTTGGGTTGATAGCAGACATGTCTGCTGTTGGAATAGTAACTAACCATGGATCGTCAAAAGACCTTGGCTTACCTGACTGATCGGTTTCTTTGGTCATAGAAACACAGCAAACTATATAAATGCTATGAATCTATATTGGTAGAGAGAGAGGATGGAATTATGGATCCTTGAAATACTAACATAACATGAAGTACTCTCAACAAAATCTGTGTCTGTACTAGTGCCAAATGCCTTCTCCACACCTTTCTGAGTGAATGCTTCAGAGTTAGACTAATAATTTATACCTGATTCTTTTTTAAAAGGGGTCCAGACAAGCATTTGCTTACTATGTGGCTGGTAATGTGCCTTAAGGTGCTGCAAATATAAGTCCAAAGACAGTCAACAGTCCCTGCCCTGAAGGAACTTACACTGTAATGGATAAAGCTGTTATTGTTCGGTCATTTCAGTGTGTCTAACTCTTTGTGACCCCATTTATGTATTTGTGTTACAGGTGATTTGTTCTCAAATTTGTTCTCAAGCCTGGTCACTGTATATCCTTGCATGTTGAAATAAAAAAAAATGAATTTTCTGTTTTCCATTTACTTCCTTCCATTGTTTAGAAAAAGACATACAATTTTACTGGCATAGAGAACTCTCAATATGGAAAATCCCTTCATTGAAGTTGATCAGCCACTGTTCTACTGTAACATCTGGCTTTTAGGGAATTGAATGAGGCACTGAGAATTAATTAGGCGAGTCCAGATGCATTTCAGAGGCAAGTTTTAACCCAGGTCTTTCTGTTTTTCAGTTTTTTCTTTTCAGTTTTCACCACGCTACTTTTCACTAAATATCATTATCAAAATCCAGTGTTTTTCACATTTCTTTGATAGCCATTTTAAATAGTAACTTAAGGAATGAATGAATGAAACCTGTATTAAGTGGCTTACTTACTTCATACCAAGAATTGTGTCAGGCACTTGGGAAGCAAATAATGAAGTAAGACTGTTTTCTAAAAAACTCAAACTTGAATAGGAGAAACAACACATATGGAACACTCCAGTTCTAAGTCAAAAGGACCATACATGGTGCTTAGGGTGAAATAGCAAAGCGGATGACACTGTTTCTTCTTGAATGCCATTTTCACCAATAAAATCATATCGCTTTCTGATGGTGTGCCATTGGAATTAGGATGAAGGTTAGTTCCAACGACTTTGGAAACAAGAATTTGCTTTTCTGGGTCTTCAGTAGCTGATGCTATAAGCCCTGCAGGAGCTACTTGCTACCAGGCTGCATCTCCACGGGAGTTCCTTCCCAGGATGGATTGCTGGGGGCATCAGGCTGGAAGCATTATTCTTCCCAAGGCTCTCGAGCTAATAAAAGTCCTGGACTCTTTCAGTACTTTGAGGGGAGATGGTGGGCAAGGTGATAGTGGAAGTTTGACCTGTTTTGGTCTCCCTAGTGCCTTGCTGCTTCAGTTCATCTGGCTTTCCTGTCCTGTGTGTAGCAGCAGTTGATTTTCAGTAAATGAGAATGGCTGGTCCCTTCTTCACAAGAGCTTCTTTTCTATATGAAGACATGGAGGGTTGGTCTGAAACTGCAACCAGGCAGCCTATGGTGCTGCCACTCTCAGGCAGGGTTCCTGTGCTTTATGCCTGTTGGTGGCAGCTGGTCAGCAATTGTTGCTGATGATGATAAGGAAGGGTGGGCTCCCATCTGCATAGTCATCTCCCTTAAACGATAATCTGTGGGGTTGGGTTGTAAGCAAAGGATGTTGGGTTAGGGAACACTGATATCTCCAAAGTTCTTGGGTCCAGGGTCCTGGGCTATCTATCTGTATCAAGGTCTGCATCCCAAAGAGATTTTTTTAAAGAAAAAAGGAACCATTTGTACAAAAATATTTATTTCAGGTCTTTTTGTGGTTACAAAGAGTTGAAAATTGAAAGGTTGTCCATCAGTTGGGGAATGGCTGAAAAAAATTTTGGCATATGATAATGATGGAGTACTATTGCACTATAGGAAATGACAGGCAGCTGAGTGGCTCAGTGGATTGAGAGCCAGGCCTAGAGACTGGAGGTCCTAGGTTCAAGTCCGGCCTCGGACACTTCCAGCTGTGTGACCTTGGGCAAGTCACTTGACCCCTACCGCCCACCCTTACCACTCCTGGGCCAAGGACGGTCCCTAGCCCGGATGAAAAAAGGAGGAGGGTTGGGCGTGGGGCTAGCAACCCCACCCTGTAAAAACTACATCTGCTAAAGAAACTGCAACCTAAAGTAGGGGCAGATGGGCTAGCTCAGTGGATTGAGAGCCAGGCCCAGAGACGAAAGATCCTAGGTTCAAGTCCGGGCTCAGACACTTCCCAGCTGGGTGACCCTGAGCAACTGTGTCCCATTGACTACTGGTTGTGGCCCTATGCTCCTAGAATGGAGTCCCAGGACAAAAAAAAATATTCAGAAAAATCTGGAAAAACTTACACAAACTGATGCAAAGTGAAGTGAGCAGAAGAATGAGATGAACATTGTACACAGTGACAGCAATATTTCTTGATGAACAACTGCAAATGACCTAGTTATTCTCAGTAATGTAGTGATTCGAGACAATCCTAAAGACTCAAGATGAAAAATGCCATCTGCTCTCTGAGAAAGAACTGATGAAATCTGAATGCAGGCTGAAACATATTGTATTTCATTTTCTTTCTCCTTTTATTTGAGATCTCTTCTATAAAATGACTAATACGGAAAAATGTTTTACATGATTACACATTACCATCTCAAGGAGGGAGTGAGGGAGGGGAGGTCAGAAGATGGGAGAGAATTTAGAAGTAAAAAAGTGAATGTTAAAACATTATTTTTACATGACACGGGGAAAATAAAATATTTTTTAAAAATAGAATGCTTGCTGGTAGCTTGTCAACATTTGTTGTTGATGGTAATGAAAAAGGTACATTCCCTTCCCACAATCATTTCTCCACCAATTATGTTCTTAATGTTTTAACTATTTCAACTTTGATAGCAAATAAATGCTTGTTGTTCTGTTGTCCAGTAAAACCTAATAATTTTATTCCAGCTTCTCCTTCTAAATCTGCATGTAGGTTTCTTAGCTATGTTCTATGTGGACACTAATTATAAATAATATATATTCATTGATTTTAAGCTAATAAGAATCTTAAAAGACATTTATGTCAAGTCTCTCGTTGAAGCAATTTTTTCCTAAGGGAGAGTAATAGGTAGAATAAGTCCTGAAAGCATATCATTTTTTAAAAAATCAATATTACTATTTTTGGTAAAAAGGGTAAGATCATACTTTTGCTAAAAGTTAACATGACCATAAAAGGTAAAAAAATTACTTTCCTTGATGATCTCACCAACTATCAGGACTCAAGCATTGTTGGGCAAGCTGGCATGTCACACTTTTGGGAGGTATAAATAGAGGTGCTTGATCCCAGTGAGACAACACAACCTGAGCAACCCATGCCCAGAAGTGAGGGGGACTAATACCTCCCCCACCAGAAGAGAGAGAGTGATACTCCCCCCAAAAATCCTGGGCTCTAGGAAAGCACCTTCATTTCTTAGAGACATGTTTAAGTTCATTTCACACCCTTTTGGATGAAATATTACTATACCTGCAAAACAACTTAAACCCCAGGTGGCCTGAATTTCTGCTCCTCTGTAGGATAGGGCTGCTCTACCCACAAAGCTGCTAATTATCATTCTGACCCAGAAGCTGGGTTGAAGATGGACCTTGCTGTTAGGACTACAGATATATCATCCAGATCCAGATAGACAAAAAAAAATGAAGCTAAATCATGGCACCAAAGATAACTTCCGAGTGCTCCTGAACTAGCCATGGAACAAGATTTTCCAGAAAGTCATGAGAGGCCTTGTATAATAGGGTCTACTCAACAGCCAAGGAAGAATGTTCTAACATGACAGAAGCAAAACTTTTGCTGTGCCAGTTTCCTTTCCAATTAGTGAAGCAGCAGATGGCTGCCCCTGAAAACCAGGTTAAAAAAAAGGACAACATTCTTCAGCAAGTCAAGAACATATCTGTAATGCTCATCATCCTATATATGATTCATTTCATACGGTGGATGAAATTAAAGGACTGAGGAGGCCCGATTCCTTGTCTTATTTTAATATTAGTAATAATACAATTATTTAACTTTTATTTATTTATAATTTATAATATTATTGTGGCTTAGATTAGCTAACCCAATTAAATTACATCCAAAAATGGAAGGAATCTCATAGATTTAAATGAGATTTGGTTATTATCATTTACAAATGAGGAAATGGGGCACCAGAGGGTATAAAGTGATTTGAAAGAACTGACAGGTAAATTTACCTGTGTCAGAGGCATGTTATGGTTACCACACTAAAACTATCTGAAAACAATCAAAAAGATCTTTGAGGAACATTCTTTAAATGAAGTCCAGCCTCAAAATAAAGGGACCTTTGGGATTAAATCCAGAGAGTAACCATGGCAACAGGATATTAACAGAATCTTTACCTTCAACAGTCATGAGGCTAGACATTCTAGAGAACCTCAGCTTTGTATATTACTTAAAATTTAGCAACTTCCAACCCCAAAATGTTGGTTTATCAAATGATATGTTACGATAAAATCATATGTGTATGTTGTGTATGGAGTGTGTGTGTGTGCGTGTGTGTGTGTGCGTGTGTGAGTGTGTGTGCGCTTTTGGTATGAGTGTAATCACTTAGATCTTGTCTTACTAGTATTTAATTAAGAATTAATTCATTCCTTACTGAGCCGGTACCATTTTTATGGAGAATACTAGAAGCAGACCCAATAAGATTACAAAGAGCAAAGAAATCTAACAGATCATTAAACACACTAGGTTGGTTTTGTTTTACAAATAAGGAAACCTGGGGGCCTGGGGAATGCCGTAAAGGGAATTAATTGAAAATTGCACACATAATTTACCTGTGTCAGAAGCATGTTATGTTACCATACCACTAATATAACCTGAAAAAGCAATCAGCAAAAATCTTTAAGGGAAGATTCTAAAAGTCCAATCTCAAAATAAAGGGACATTTGGGATTAAATTCTGAAAAGTAACCATGGCAACAGAATAACCTTCACTTTTCAACAGTCATGAATACTGGACATTCTAGAGTCAGCTCTATCTCACCACATATTGGACACAATTTAGTAGCTTCCAACCCAAAATGTTGGTTTATCACTGTGAGGGCTCATGTGTGTGTGTTTATGCACATGTGTGTTTCTTGTATACATTTTAAAATCTGACTTATTTAAAATATCAACAATTATTCAAATATTTAATTAAGGAAATGGCATATTTAACTAAGAATTTTCTTATTGAGTCAGCTTATTATTATAGAGAAATGCTGAACCAATATTATTTATTTACATCCAAAATGAGACAAATCTTAGATATCATCAAAACTTGTGTGTATATTTTTTTTACAAATCTGAAAATGAGGGGACAAGGAAGGTAAAAAGACTTGAAAGTCTCACGTGAACACATGGGAAACTACCAGTGACAAGAATATTTTTGTCATATTACCAATACACTGAAAAAGCAAACCATCTTTGGGGAATATTCTCAAAGTCCAGCCTCAAAATAAAAGAGATATTTATTGACATTAAATCCTGAAAGGCAAATGGCAGCAACTGGATATATGTAACACAATCTTTACTTTTACCCTCAAGATATGACACTTACATATAGGATTTCAATCCTGAAATGCTATCAATTTTGGCCCCTTGTGCTAACATTTCATGACATAAAATACATTTTATCCATCTTTTTTAATGTCAATTTACACCTTAATTTAACTAAGTAAATCATTTATTTTTAATTAGAAAATCTTTATTTTTTTATGGTGAAATGTTAGAAGCTGAGCCAATAAGAATATGTATACGTGTGTGTATAATATATATATTATATATATACATATATATATATAATATATATATCCAACATAGAAAGGGATTTCTAAGTCTTGGTCACTTTAAATGCTAATGGTTTCTTATTAAACAAATGAAGAAAATTATGCATAGGCCTATAGACAAATAAAGTGATTTTTGAAGTAAATTTACCTGTAAGAATAAGAAGCATGTTATCAATATAATCTGAAAAAACAAATCAACAAAGGTATTTGAGGGGAGATTCTAGAAGTTCAGCTTCAAAATAAATGGATATTTAGGATGGAATCCTGAAAAGTAATTGTGACAAACTGCAACATAATTGAATGCTGTATTATCTAGAGAGGCCTCAGCTCCCCATCATTTAGAGAACCTTACAACCTAACAATGTTGGATTGGCCCTTGTGCTTGTCTGTGTATGCATTTCATGTAATATATCTGTCTTATTTTTAATATCAGCAATAATATAATTATTTAAGAATTCCTTATTTAGCCAAGTATCATCATTATGGATAAAAATGTAGAAGCTGATCTAATAAGATTACATCCAAAGTGGGAAAGAATATAAGAGGTAATTTAAATTTACATGAGGACATGAGGGACCCAGGGAGTAAAGATATTTTGAAAGTCGCACATATTTTCCCTGTGTCAGAAATGTTATCATGTTGCCATACCACTAATACAATCTGAAAAATAATTCAGCAAAGTTGTATTTTGAGGGAGATTCTTTGTCCAGTCTCTCCAAATAAATGGATATTTGGTATTATAATACTCTGAGAAGACTGGGGACATAATAGAATTTTTACCTTTCAGTAAGACACTTAACATTGCAAAGCACCCCCTTCTCTGTAAGGATCAAGTCTAAAAGCACCTTCAGTCCAACAGTATTAGGTCCTCATTCTTAAATATTTGCATGTACACATGTATGTGTGCATGATTGGTTTTTGCTTTGCTCATGAATATGAGTGGGACAATTCTGCACAATAAATCTACATAGATTCTTGAGGGAGTTTCTTGTTGTCCAGTCTCAAACTAAAGGGCTATTTAGGATTCTCAAAGTAGCCTTGGAAATGGATATAAAATCATCTTGGATGGTTTAAATTCAGATACTTCACATTCTAGTAGAGTGTAATTTACTGCATATGTGATCTGGACTGCATTTCCTAATAACAATGTCAATTTGGCAATAAAGGACTCTAGAAGTATGTGTGTGTATGTGTGTGTGTGTGTATTTGTGTATATAATATAAACTCCCATTTTATATATATATATATATATATATATATATATATATATATATATATATATATATATATATACCAAATCAAAATTTGGTTCCTTGAGGGAAATCCTATGTATCAGTCTCCAAAAGATGGAATATTTGGGATGAAATCCTGCTTGGCAATTTAGATATAAAATATCTGTGATCACCATAATCTAAGTGCTGAACAATGTTGACAGTCTCAGCTCTTCATTTTGACAATACATATGACAATTAGAACCTGCAACTTTTTGCAATGGGCTGTTTCTTGTGTGTACATCATACATTGGTGTGGATTGTGTATAAATATGCATTTGCATAAATCAAATTCTCCTTCTTTGTCTTCTGGTTTGCCAATGAGTATTTAGAGACGGAGGTACAATCTGAACATACTACCAAAAGCCCTTGATGGGAAGAATCACGTCTACCCTCAGGTGCAGGGTTATTTGGGGCTCTTTTTTTGAAAGAATGCTGAAAATTAGATATAACATTTATAACCTTGAAGACAATAACAGAGATTATTCGAGAGGGCCTACACTTCATATTATTATCCTTAGGGCTTCATAAATGTAAGACCCCTAAGACTTCAAGACAAAAGAGAAAAAGTCAAGGATTCTGAGGGAAACAATATAAAAAGCAAGATTGGCCATCACCAGTGCTTCCATTCATTATTAATGCCTCAATAGAATTCAGTCAGAACAACTTTTTGGTAACTTGGTTAAAATACAAACAAAACAAAAAAGGTGAAAAATATGTCTACTAACATCACAACTCTAAATTCTTCAAAGCAATCAGTCCTTTTAAGAAAAGAAAGAAAAAGAGGGGGTGGGATGTGGGGATAATAGATACAAATGTAAAAAGACCTTGAGGAATTCTCTGCTCTCTCACCTAACACACAATTTGGGGAACTATTCCTAAAATATAACCATGAAGATAGAGAAATACAGTGTCCCAGAAGTCTCAGTGGAATTTTGAGCTGTGATGTTAAAAGTGCCCTAAGAAGGGGGCAGCTGGGGGTAGCTCAGTGGATTGAGAGTCAGGCCTAGAGACGGGAGGTCCTAGGTTCAAATCCGGCCTCAGACACTTCCCAGCTGTGTGACCCTGGGCAAGTCACTTGACCCCCGTTGCCTACCCTTACCACTCTTCCACCTATATAAGTCAGTACACAGAAGTTAAGGGTTTAAAAAAAATTAAAAAAAAAGATTACAAAAAAAAAAAGTGCCCTAAGATTTTGGGGACATCTTATATATCTATATATCCATGACAATTATACACTGTGTTGTAAAATTTCACCAACTTGGTCTAGACCCACTTCTCCTCTTGCCAATTCAAGGTTAACTCATTCTTCTTATCTCATGGCACTGAAGAGCAACAACTTCCTCAACACAAACTTATATAGTGTAGATGAGCTCCAATGACAAAAGGCTCAGCTATAGCTGAGAGGTCTTACTGGGTTTACAGGTTACCTACCTATCATCAAGTTTCTGGTTGCTCTAATCTCTCTCTCCCTTTTTTTTCTTAGATTAAGCCTCCTGATCTCTCTGAGACTGAAATTGGCCAGTCATGGACAAAAATATCAGCAAGAAAAAGTTGATCTTTTTTGTCAACTGGCTCCTTTTTAGACACCCTGGTGGCCCCTATTGGCAGAAAGAAAATTGCTGTATAGGTGCCAGAGAATTGGACCCAATCAGCATCAGTTCTACTACACAGAACTCCCAGGCTCAAGGGACCCACCAGAAGATTCAGCAGCCCTCTACAGGGCTATACAGGGATTATATTTATGTACCACATCCAGCCTGGTCATTCAAATGAATCTTGTTTACATCAATAGAGGAATCAAAACATTCAAACATTAGCTGTCTTCACTGTAGCTCAGAATAGTCTGCCCCCTTTGTAAAGAATTCAGGTTACCCAAATCATTCTGTGTTATTATTTGAAAATTATATACTGAAAGGTATAGTGCTAGCATTCCAGCATCTCATGCTAGGTGAGTCTTAGAGTAGGAATTTTAAATAGAAGAAAAGCAATTAGTGAATTCTAAGGAAGTATAAACTGTCAGGGTGGGGAAGGAACTTTTGGCATGTAAATTTGCCTTTGATCAACACAGAACTTAATAGGACCTCCCTAATATATACAAAAGGGGAATTTGCCCAGGATCACATTCACAAGATTAAATTCTGGTTCTTTCTGACTCTCCAACTAGGCCATTCATTCCTTCTAAAATGCAAGATAAATAGAATAAAATGCATAACTTAATCACAGTATTATTTTTTAATGTAATCTAAGTAAATTTATAGGTTCTGGATTGAGAGCCAGGCCTAGAGACAGGAGGTCCTAGGTTCAAATCTGGCCTCAGACACTTCCCAGCTGTGTGACCCTGGACAAGTCACTTGACCCCCATTGCCTAGCCCTTACCACTCTTCTGCCTTGAAGCCAATACACAGTATTGACTCCAAGACGGAAGGTAAGGGTTTAAAGAAAAAAAAAAGAAATAATATGAAATGGTTAACCTGGAAAGTGAGAATACCTAATTAGCAGCCCAAATTGGATTGTCTGGTTTTTTGTGTCATGGTACAGTAAGTCAGTCTGGTGCAGCTCATGTGGATCTCTTCTCAGATTCATGAGTATAGCCTACAATCATAATTGAAGGAAATATTAAATTAAGGTCAGAGGGTTGTGAAAATAAAAATATAATTTTGCTCCTCTCCCAATTCACGGACTCCCTGAAATTTATCTGAAGAGCCCTTGAGATGTGGGGTCTTTGGGCCCAACATTAAAAGCTCTTTCTCTTAGTGTATTTAGGGGAGGGAATCTAGATTGTTAGTTATAAAAAGTCAATTTTCATTCACATTCTCAAGATTTTGACAGCCTCCTTCAAAGAAAAAGTTTCATTACTACAATTTGCAAACCATTTTAGCATTTCTACTGTGAGAATTTGTAAATTTTCATAATTCATTGTTCTTTAAAGCCTGATAAATTTGAGTAATTAATGATAAAATTATTTTTAAAGTTTAAAACTAGAACTACCTTATTACATTATAATTAAATATGCATATACCACTTGAAATATATGTTTAATAAGACAAGGACACATTTATGTTGCTGTTGGTCATCTACTTAGTAATTATAGACAAGATCTTCATACAGACATTTAAGAACAAAGAAGAATTTTATTTTCTGCAATGCATTTTTTAAAAAATGGTCTGAGTTGCCCATTTAAAAAGGAGGCACTATTTGCTAAACATAAAAATGATTAAATTCAGGGGAGATAACCCTGAAATCTCTCATTTGTATTCTGGAATTTAGGGAACATTTATTAATAAAAAATGTCAGCGCTTCTAAAAATTAAAAGCTACAAAATGAGATAGATGTAAGAATGACTACAAATGAGTTTTAAAAGAATCAAATCTTCTGAATTAGTGTCACGACAAGAAAACTGTTGAATGCACACATGATCAGATGCTGGAAAATTACAGTAATGATATGAGTCACTGGGTTTTCAACATGATGGCTGACAGCTAATCTTAAATTTTAAGAGAGTCTAAAGAGAAGTGGTGAAAATATTCCTTTCAAGTTAGTTGGGAAGCACTATGCTAAACAAAGAGAAATGAGAAGCATGACTTCCAGAGCCCCTGCTTAGACAGCCAGTTAATAACTGGATCATTATTGAGGATGATCCAGTCCTATGACTTCACATCCTTTAGAAGCTATTTTAATATTGAGTGCGTTCAGTGGTGAAGAAGTGGGCTTACTTGACTGGGGTTGGTAAATAAGTTAATATGGGAAGAATGGCTCAAATGAGAACAGTTCCATCTATGGCAGCATAGCCAAACTGTTAACAGGCTTTGGAAGGTTGAGAGCAGAGAAGTTGGGGAGCGGCTGGGGAAAAGGAAGGTGAGATCTCGTGCCACGGTGGCAGTGAATATGAGCTACTGAGATAAGCTACTTGCTCAAGAATCAAGCATCCTCTGATTCTGCCAAGTGGAAGCTGCAACTTGAAATGTACTATATTTGGAGGTCAACCCTTAGGTCTAATGGGAACAATTAATTGAATATGAAAGTTTGGAGACTGAATCTAACCCTGTTTTATAAATGGGGAAACTAAGTAGCCTACTCTGAAATGCTAACATCACAAGGTAGAACTTATGCTAAAAGTAGTGAAGTGGACAGAAGTAGCATGGGCCTTAAAGTCAAGAAGAATATAACCTCAGATACAAGCTATGACTTTGGGTGAGTAATTTGTTTGCATCAGTTTCCTCAACTGTAAAATAGGGACAATAGCACCTACCTCCCAGAGTTGTTGTGAGGATCAAATGAGATAATATTTGTGAAATGGTTAACAGAGTGCCTGGCACATAGTGAGAATTATGTAAATGCTCTTATTATTTTATGCATCAGTATATTTTTACTGATAACTTTAGAGAAAGATAAGATGTAAATTATCCTTTTTGGGGTGAGAGCACTCCTGAGAAAAGATACTTCTAAAGGTTTGTTGAATATGATTGCTCCATCTTTTACCACTTGCTCCTAGAAGAACAAGCATAGCCCTCTTTCAGTCGCCAGTCCTTTAAATATTTAACTATGGTAGAATCTCCCTTCTTTTTCCCAAAGTATCTCCATTTAAAGTAGGAAGGGCCCTCAGAGGTCATTTGGCAGGCTGAGCAACTGACTCAAGGCCACGCAGGTTGTTGGGAGCCAAGTTGGAATTTAAACCCAGATCTTCAGATTTCAAATTCAGGGTTCTTTTCATTTACTCCCTTTAACCTCATCTACTCTTCTTTCATCATCTACTTGAGCTTACTTTTATTTATGCCTGGGTTCTCTTTGGGGCAATTCATTTTAGAAAGGGCATTTTCTTCCCGAACTCAGTGCTCCAAGGCAATATCTGTCCCCTTACTATTCCTAGAAATACAGTCTAAAATTGAATTAGCCCTTTGGGCTACCCATGTCACATTGTTAACTTATACTGAATCATCCATTTAAAATCACAGGTTTTACATAACTCCCTTATCTAGTACTTGGAGAATCAACTAGTCAAATTAACCTTTTTATTTTACAAAAAAGAAAAAAAAAGAAAACTGAGGCACAGAAAATTTACAAATGACTTGATCAGAGGCATACAGAAGACAGTAAGTAATAGTCAGGATCCTCTGGCTTACTTTGTAACTGCCACATGAAACCTGATTAGTTGCCAGTCTAACTGGTTTCATGTTTATAAGTCAAAGAATCATCAGGTTTCTTCATTTATCTAGGAAGCAGATCTATATTCTAGTATGATCAGTAGAAATTAAGTGGAGACAGAACAGTGCAGATAGCATGAGCAATGCTAGTTTTAGAGTCAGAAGACTTAGAGAGGCTCAAGTCATGTAGCTCTAACAGTCCAAGTGTGATTTTGGTCAAACCTTTCTATACTTCAGTTTCTACATTTATAAAATGGGAGAAAGCATTCCTTCTCTTCCCTTGCTCTTTGTGTTGCCCTTTGGAAATGATTATAAATGTGAGTTATTAGTATTATTTCCACTAGATGCCATTTTGGAGAGTGTATTAGTTGTAAATTGCAAAGGCACTTAGAAATGTCCAATGGTGACAAATAGCCAAACATAATAAAGGGAGAAGGGATGAAGAGGGGAGAGCTTCCATGGGGAAAATAAGGGAAAAGGCAGTTGTGAGCAACTGTGGTAGACTAATGCAGGATGTGAGGAAAAGAAACACTAGAAAACCATGAATGACACCTAAGAGAAAACTACCTGCCTTCCTAAGAAATATGAGAGCAAGTCTGTGGGCTTATGACTGCCAAAATACTCAGGCTATTGAAGTGTACGATAGATACATATGTATGTGTATGTGTGTGTGTATGTGTATAAAGCTTTTCTGCCATAATGGGGAGTGACTCCACATTAAAATGTCCCAAAGAACAAAAACTTGACTGTCTAGGAATAGCACTTTGTCTCCACCTGTTTAAAAAATGGGAAAATACAACCCCCACAGCTATTTCTTCCATTCAGCAGAATGTCAGGGGTGTTCAGTGTGAAGATACCCCATTTACATAGTTTGCTTCAGTGCTAGGAGAAGGTACTGAGAGAATGGCAGAGCATGGATAGCAAAAAATAGGTCAATCCAGTCTTCTGAGGGATAACTGTCATTCCATGATTGGCTTATCAAAGAAGAGCAATAATCACATCAGAGCTGTGGAACAGCTGACACAAGAATGACATCTGTTTCATGGTTTATTTTGCAGGAAATCAGTGAGCATAGCATCAGATCGCCATCCCTAACTCCCCTTTCTCTAGCACTTTTTATGTTTATGAAGCCAAAGCTCTCTGAAGGCAGGGAGGATGGTATAGTCTATTACCTCGTCTTTTCCAGAAGGGCAAGTCAAAATGTCAGGCTCACAGATGCCAGGTTTGCATTAGTCATGGGGAGCAGAGATAGAGAGCGAAGGAATTAGGGATAGAGCATGGTGTCCATGTCAGTGATCTATCATATTTTTTTCTTAACTCTTCATTTTTTAAACCAAAGTAGAAAAGGGCAACTTCTTTTCCCATCTGAACCTCCTCCTGAAAACGCTCTGAGCCCTTTCATAATGTGTCTCTAAACCAGATATTTAATGATTAATAGTAACAATTATACCAACCTATCCGGATGAAGTGAATTAATTAGGGCATCATTCAAAGGCAATGAAGAGTTGAAGAGGGGATAGGAGGAGGAATTTGTCATCTGAGAAGTGTATGACCAGAGAACAAACAATTCGCCCCATGGCAAGAATAAGGGATAATCAGTGGTTAGTCTATGTAACTCTCTGGGCAGCCACACAATGAATGTCAAGAGAATAATATTAACTGATATTTATGTAATGCTTTAAAAGTTTGCTAAACACTTCATATATATTACTTTATTTAAATCCTATAAATATGTTGAAAGGTAGGTGCCAAATAAAGATAAGGAAACGGGCCTGAGAAAGGTTAAGTGACTCACCTGTAGTCAAACAACTAATCAGTATCAGTGGCAGCATTTGAGTCGAAACCATCCTGACTCCAGGGTCAGCACTCTATCAGCTATGACAGGCTGCCTCCCAAGACTTAGAGGGTCTCCAAACCATGGCGGATTTATGGAAGGACACATACATGTGGCACAGTGGTTCCCAGATCTTTACAGTTAGCCATCACCGATCATCCTGACTTTTGTCTTGCCACATCTTACAATGTGGTTGACAGACTGTGCAACTGCCTCACTCAAATCCAATTCATGAGCAAGGCAAGACATTACCCTATGTGATGATTAGTAGTCCACTTTGAAAATGAAGGATGAACAACAAATAACATCTCTCCTGACTTCCAGTCTCCTATCAACTATTTATTGCACATCTTGATTTGGATTTCCTGTAGACATTATAAACTGAACATGAGCAAAATACAACTCATTGTTTCCCAAAAATAACCTCCCCTCTTCCAAACTAATATTTTTGTAGAGGATACCACCATCCCTCCAGTCAACCAGGCTTACAACCTAAACAACATCCTTAACTCCTCACTAGTACTCATTCCGTATATCCAATTTGTTGGCAAGTCTTACTTTTGACACTTTCATAACACATTTCATATGTACCCTCCCTCTTTCCTCTGATGTTGCCACTATCCTGAGGTGGACCCTCATCACCTCATGCCTGGACTACTGCAATAACCTGCTGGCGGAAGTATCTGCCAGTAGGCTCTCCACACTCCAATCCATTCTCTTCTTATTAAAGTTATTTTCCGGATGTCTAACTCTACCAGGTCACACCATCACCCCATTTCCCCTACTCAGTAAATTCCAATGGTTCTCTGTTGTCTCCAGAATCAAATAAGAATTGCTCTAGGGATTTGGAAACACTTTGAATAAAGCCCCCTCTGTTCAGCATTTCAAGCCTTTCACAATGTGGCCCCTTCTATCCTTTCTAGTTTTCTTACTTTATGATCCAGTAACACTTGTCTTCTTGCTATTCCTCATTTCAGCTCCTGCTTCTGTGACTTTTCATCCAACACTGGAGGGAACGTTCACACTGATTACATCATGGAGCCAAATTGTTCCTAGAACACATGACGTTCTAGAATGCCTTGCATAAATCATAGGATCACAGATTTAAAGCTGGGAGGAACTTTAGAGGTCACTGAACCCATTTTCTTCATTTCAGATGAAAAGACTGAGGCTGAGAGAGTAATTAAAGTACAAGTATCACACAGCTAGTAAATGTCTGAATTAGGATTTGAACTCAGATCTTCGTGGTTCTAAGCCCAGCAGTCTATCCACTGTGTCACCTAACTGCCTCTTATTTGATTTTCAAAGCTGTCCTATGGGACATATAGCGCAAATATGATCAGCTCCATTTTACAGGAGGGAAAATTGAGGCTCTGACAAGCTAAGACACTTCCTCAAGGTCACGTGGCTAGAAGATCCAGGGATAGATCCCAAGCTTTTGAACTCTTTTATGACCTCTGATGATATGGACATAGCTTCTTCTCAGAGCCTTTCCAGAGAATACAACAATGCCATTTTTAGGTCTTTGGTAACCCTAACAGTTACCAGTGGTTACCCTAATGGATCTTGGTATTGCCTGTGGTAACAGACTGCCTTTGTATGACCCTCTCATTGTTTGTTATATGAAAACTTTTAAAATGCTAAAATTTAGAGCAGGATATTGAATAAACAATAGAATAGGGAGAACTTGTAGGCGAACATGGGCATTAAGTACCCAAGTCATACAGGCATGGATAAGTTGTCATTTATATCATTAAAGGAATGTCTCTATCAGTGAGGTCACAAACTCATTAGAATAATGAAATGTATTAGAGCATGAGCAGCCCTTAGAGATCATCTCATTTAACTCCATTTTACAAAGAAGGAAACTCAGGGCCATAGAGGACAAGGGACTTAACAAAGATGAGAAACACAGTAAATAATGAAGGAAGAGTTCATACCCAGTTTCTCTGACTACCTATCATTTTACTACATTATACCAGCAGCCTCCCTAGTTAGGTCCTCAGTTTTTAAGCTGGTTCCTCCCAATCCCTAAGTCCTCCTTTGCTGCCAAGTACTCATCCCAGACCATTTGGATATTAGATTAAGAAAAATAGTAAAGTCTTCTTATCAGTAAATTGCCTTGGCAACAAATTAGACTCCTCTTATAGGATGGTGAGCAATATAGGAGAACAGATCATCTCTATGGTGAAAGCCTACTTCAGCAAGTTGGGACTGAGTTTATCAGGGACAAGCACATTGAAATAGTTCCACTCCCTGTAAGCAAACCTATACTGTATATATTTGGCAGTATTTTTAGCAGGTGAAACTGGTTCTTATGTAAAAGAAAATTGGTAATCTCATAATGAAGCTGTATTTATGTACATCCACAAAATGGAAAATGATTTGAGCATTAGAATGCAATTTATCATGTATTTTAGTGTCTCATTTGCAGTAATATATTCATCCCCAAGAAAGTAAATTGCATATAAATATATTATTGCATTATGTATAAAGAAAATAAACTCTCTAATTGAAAATGTACTATATTTATTATTAATCATAAAATGAAGATGAAGTCATTTTTTTGGTTAGCAGAAATCAGACTTTTAAGAATATATCCATATATATGGAAGTTTTCTATTTGACCACTAGATAGAGCTTTTAAAAGGAACCATCTAACCTGGTTCCTACAATCCAGGGGTAACTTCCTCAATGCTGGAGTAGGGGTGGGGAGGTTGGAGAAGTTCAGCAGAGGTGAGATTTTCCCTGGGAATAATAGTTTTCTGAATATTACATTAAATCCTAGCCAAACTCTTCTTCTCAATAGTTTCTCTGCTCTTTCCCATGCATGCCTTTATCTGATGTCTCCATGGCTCAGTGGTTCAGTCTGGCGTGGAAAACAATAGAGAATAACACTCTGCTATGTATGGCTAAATGGGAAGAAGAAGAGAATGAGCTGTATAGTACTGCATATTCAACAAATTCACATGAGAAATGCCATCTTTTCCCAGCCCCAAAAGATCAAGGGCCTGAGGTTTAGGAGACCTAAGTTCAGGGTCTGAGGATCTGCCAGTAACTCATCCTCCTCATAAAATTCCTTCTTCAAATGTCCCTATTTTTCTCTATGGCACCATCATCCTTCCAGGCATCCAGATTTGTAACCCTGGAGTTGTCCTTGACCCCTTCTTCTCTCTCGGTCCCCATATTCAATCTCTTGCTAAGTACTATCAGGTCTATCCAGGGGCATACTGGTAGAGATCTCATGAATGGTACTCCAAAAAATGTGTATGCACAATACTCTTTTAAGTTAAATCTGCATCATTAAAGTTTTCTCCATCACTTTCTTAAGTCAAGACAATCAACAAAACAACAAATCAAGCTCTGATTTCAAGCCTCTTCTGATTTCAAAGTGTAAAAAGCCTATGCTGAAAATTTAACAACTGGCTCCCACAAGCAGGTTTAGGCTGGCCCCAGGACATCTCCAATTCTACCATAATTTGGCTTACATCTGAGCCCATCTCTCCACTCCAATAGCCCTTGTCCTCCTCACATCTCACCTGAACTATTGAACAGTTTTTCAATAATTTTTCCACGTTCCAATCTTTTTATCAGATGGTTGTCAAAATAATCTTTCTAAGGCCTTAAGTTTGTTCATATGGCTCCTCTGTTTAAAAGCCTCTAGGATACAATAAAACTCTCTAAAGCCCTCCACAATGAGGCTTCTACTTCCCTCATATTAGTCTCCACAAACTATTCCATCCTAATGAGGCCACGGGTACAATAGAGACAGAGCTGGATTTGGAGTCAGGGGTCCTGGCTTCAAATCTTAGCTCCTCCACTAACTGTGTGACCCCTTCTCTGGGTATCAGTTTTCTCATCTGTAAAATGGAGAGGTAAGATTAAATGACTCTATGGTCCACTGCAGCTAGATGGCACAGTGGAAGGAGTGCAGGTTTGGAGTCAGGAAGATTCATCTTTCTGAGTTCAAATCCAGCCTTGTGCACATACTAGCTGTGTAACCCTAGGCAAGTCACTTCAGTTTCCTCTGTAAAAGGACCTGGAGAGAAATGGCAAACTCCTCCAGTATCTATGCCATGAAAACCCCATGTGGGGGTCACAAAGAGTCAGCCATGACTGAAACAACAGAGAAACAACAAAAAGACCCATTGCAGTTGTACATTCCTTTACTTCTCTTTGTATATTTAGACAAGCCAACTCAAATTACCCTTCTCATCTCCATATTTGAAAATCTCTTTTCAAGGCTCAGACCAAATACTTCCCGTTTCATCATCCCAAGCGTTATTTCTCTTTACAAATTTTTCTTGAGCACTTTGCTCTGTCCTGTCACTTCCTACCCTTGTATTCCCCAACTCTCTCCAGTAGAATGTTAACCCTTGAAGGACTAGGTCTAATTTACGTTCATCTTGTTATTTCTCTAGCATTAGAAGAATGTCTTATTGCATTTAATTTGTTGTAAGTCATTTCCCATCCGTGGGTCTCAGTTTCCCTGCTCTACAAAATGGGGAAGCTGGTATGTTAGATGATCTACACAGAGCCATTCTATTATTATAAGTATTTATTCAATGGGAATACCCAATGATTCCAAGTATGAGTTTGTCTTTCGGTGAGGAGTTCACATAGTAGGGATCTTGGTTTTCTCCAAACAAAACGAGCACACATACAGCAGGCAAAAAGGATGAAGGGAAGGACCCCCATCTGATTCTTTGCAGTTTTTTGCAAACTGATTTAACTGATCTGCCCAGAGCATTTGAGAGAGCCCAGTTTTGATGAAGAGGAATTCTGAAAGTTAATTGTGAAAGTTGCAGACTTCAGAACCCTAAGTTATGTCCAAAGATGATTTAATATGTTCTTTCCCCAAACCACCAATTTCACAGAGAGAAACTGGTCCCCACTGCGAGAACTACAGCAAGAAGAGCTGAGAAATGTCTTTTGGGGCTCAGGAGTCAGTCTCTTCTTGCAGTGTGGAAACATTTCATGTATAGGGGAAAAACAGGAAGGGAAGGGGGATAAGCCTTAAGAGAGTGTTATGTGCCAGGTACTATGTTAAGTGCTTTACAAATATTATTATATCATTTAAATCTTCATAAAAACCCTGTGAAATAAAGTGTTATTATTATCTCCACTTTATGGATAGCCAAACTGAGACAGACAAAGGTTAGGTGACTGTCTGTTCACAGTTACACAGCTAACAAGTGTCTGAGGCTGGATTTGAACTTGGTCTTTCTGAGTCCAGGCCCAGTGTTCTCCACTGTACCACTTTGCTGCCTCTTATATTGGGTTATAGGGAAATGATCCCTGAAAATACCTGAACATTGTACCATCAGCCTTCTCAACTCAAGAAAAAGGTCAAATTGGGGGTGGTGGCATAGCAATTCCTTGTGAGATATGGGTTAGACGGTGGGACTTCTGCACTGGACAGATAATAGAATAGAAAGAATTTTGAATTTGAAGACAGAAGTCTTAGTTTCAAATCTTAGCTCTGCTAACTCTTATCTGTGTGACTCTGGGCAAGTCACAAGCTTTCTAGACCTTGGTTTCTTTATGTGCAAGATAAAGAGGTTATACTAGTTGACCTCTCTCACTAATTCTAGATTTAGAGCTAGAATTCTATAATTTTGTATAATTCTGAATATATATTTATATATATAATAAAATATAATAAAGAAACCTATAATTCTGTAACTGTAGAGATCTCTCCTTCATCTGAGATTCTATGAGAATAAGATTGAACTCATATCTGTTCACTAGAACTAATATCTGTTGGTGTACTAATTAAAGCCATAAGAAATGTGGATCCATAGGATAACCTGCTGATCTATGCTTCAAGTCTAGGACCCTTATACATGGAAAGTTGGTTGCTAATAACTAGACAAACAATCAGACTGCCTCACTGTTTTTATGAGTCTATAATCCGGCATCTTTGTTGTTTATTCTGTAAAGGGAACAGGATTATTGTCTTATAAAACAATGGCACTGTGTTAAGAGGCCACCAGTCATTCAAAATGCATTTCAAAATAAATGTTTCACACACATGTATCCTTTCCATAAAAAATGGTACAAAGAAGGCGAAGTGCCCATGTATATAGCACAGTAATAATCTGCCCTTTCATGCTATTTTCTCTAAATATATTATTAGATATGTAAGATAACTTGCTGTGTTCTTATATTTGTCCTGATTTGAATCTGTATATTCTTTTGGTCAGGAATGTCTAGAGAGGTGCAAGATATGAGCCAGTAAAGGCATTCGAAAACCTAGCTAGTCCTTACTCTTTGGCACGCTCTCTACCCTCGATACTTCTTTGCCAAGCAGAGAGCTGCCCTCTTCCCAATGAATTGGAAACAGTGTGTTTTTTCCCTTCTACTGCTCAGTTCGTTCATTTTTGCTTTAGTACTGCAAAATACATTCTTCCAAATTGGAGCACAGTGCAGAGAGCCAGCGTGGAAAGACAGGCCAACCAGATCCATGGTCATTACAGATGGGTTTGGCTGGCTATTTCCTCATAGAGATCAGAAGCAGCAACCAGCCCTCTGGAGGGAGCTGAGCTAGCTCTAGGGGCACATTTTTGTTTCTGGACCTGCCAGCTGCCAACCTAATCTCACCTAAGATGTATATAAGCCCATTGCTTTGTAACATCCAGTCAAAGGGGCATTGAGAGGCTACGAAATTAGCCCAAGGTCACACAGTCAATCTGTGTCCGAGGTTTATAGACCAGGACTTCCTGACTTCAAAGCTGTCCTCTAATAATAATTTATAGATATTAACACAGACATATATATCATACATAATAGTTAACAATAGCTAATATTTATATAGTATAATGCCAGGCACTATATTAAGCACTTTAACAAAAACTCAGAGAAGTGCTATTATTCTCATTTCACAGTTGAGGACATTGAGGCAGAAGTTAAATGACCTGCCCAGGGTGACACAGCTTAAAAATGTCTGAGACCAAATTTAAACTCAGGTCTTCTCAACTCTAGGCCTGGTGCTCGACCTATTTGCCAAAGCACTTGCCACTAGATTCTTAGTGCATAAGTCCATCCCTAACTGCTGGATTCTATAGTAGCTGCTTCTATGTGATGGGTTATTTTGAATTAGTTGATTATTGGTTATTTTTGATCTCCAGCCACCCCTACCAGATTTATCTTCCTAAAACACCACTTTCCATAAGTCATCTCCTGCTCAAAAATCTTCTGTGCCTCACTGTTGCTGACAGGCCTAAATGAATTCACCCTTTGCTCCTCGGCCTTATTCTCCCACTACTCCTACATACAAAAGCAAATTGGAGTCCTTGCTAGCTAAGTCCTTGTTTCTATTCCTTTTTTCAGCAGGCACATAAAGCCTAACCCCTTGTTTGAAAGACTTCCTCTATGTTTGTCTAAGCCCTTGCCAATTTCCAGACCCACTTGGAACTCTTCTTTCTACAGCCTGTCTCATTTGTCCTATATCTTGGTGCCCTTCTTTCTTCCCTTGGGATTCCTCAGGCACTATTCCACATGATTCATTCATTGGACATTTGAATCATGCTATGCTTTAATGCTATTGTTCATGCTATGTTAGATTATAAGACACAGAAAAACCAAGTCACATGCTGTCCCACTGCATGGGTTCCAGATAAGGTTCATACTTCTTCACTCTAGCGAGTAGCACCTTCCTCTCTTCTACAGAAATTTTAAAAAACAAAACTTACTCAATACATCTAGAGCAGTGATGGGTAAACTACAGCCCATGGGGGATGTGACCCCTGAAATGTTCTATCCAGCCACGGGACATTATTCCTAATCTGACGAATACAATGAGTAGGATACAATACAATGAAACTTCGAAAGAGTTGCCTTAGAAACAGACTGACAGATGAGCATGATGAGCATTTCCTTTCCTTTGGCCCCCTCTTTAAAAAGTTTGCCCATCACTGATTCTAGACAGTTGTTCTGAACTACCAGAATGCTTAGGAGAAACAAGAAAGGGGTACCACATCCACCACTCTTTAGACTATTGCAAAGATCAGTTTCAATTTTAGAATGGACAAGATGAAGAGATACAGGTTAGACATTAGTACTCTTAAGTGGATTAAAGAATTGGTTAATGCCCAGACACACACACACACAGACACACAAACACACACACACACACACACACACACAGATACATGTACACATGAAAAAGTCATTAATTATGTGATAACTACTTGGAAGGTCTATAGTGCTATGCCCTAGGGATCTTAGGTAGGTCCTGTGCTATTTAACATTTTTCTCACTACCTTAGATAAAAGCATGACTGACTTGCTTAATAAATTGGCAAATAAACAGATCTAGGTTTGGATGAAAGAGTCCATAAAGAGCTTGAAATGATAGAAGATTAAGCCTAATCTAATAAGATGAAATTTAATAAGGATCAGTATACATTTTAGCCTGGAGAGTCTAAAAATCAGCCTCACAAGTACAAGACAGGGAAGGTGCGGATTGAGAATAATTTGTCTGAGAAGGACTGGGGCTTTTAATGGACCACAAGCTCCTCATGAGCCAACAGTATTATGTAGCAGCCCAACAGGCTAATGTGATTTTGGACTGTAGTAAGAGTGGCAGAGTACCCAGGTGACAGCTCTGTTTTGTCCTGGTCAGGCCATATCTGGAGTACAGTTCAGGACATTACATTCAGGGATACTGACAAACTGGAGAGCATTCAGAGGAAGGAAAAGGATGGTGAAAGGCCTTGAGAGCATGCCATATGAAGGTCATACCCTGGAATGCTTTGCTTGGGCAAGGCATATGGTTAACATAATTTGGAAGGCTCTCATGTTTGGGAGAAGAATTAGATTTGTTTTGCTTAGCTCTGATGGGAGAAATGAGAAGAAATGGATAGAAGTAGCAGAGAGAAACATTTAAACTTGATATAAGGGAAAACTTCCTAATTGAGTTAATCAAAGGTAGAACAGGCTGTCTTGGCAAACTGTGGACTCTCCCTTACCTGGACGTCTTGAAGTCAAGGCTTTCTGACCTCTTATAGGTATATCATAGAGGGAATTCCTGGACAAATTAATTCTAAATCCAGCATCCTTGGTAAAGATAAGCAACCAACAGGTGAAATGCCACAAGTGGCCATAGATGATATGAGGAATGAATCAGTAGCATATAGGCTGATTGCTCTAGATCACCATTTGCACTATACGGCTTCCCTCCTCACCTCTCATTCCTGTTATGCCTAAAGGAAGTGATGGGCATTGCACACCACATTAGAAGGTTGGCTAATACTTGATTTATATAATCAACTGCTCCAATATTAGATTCATAGAGCAAATAAAAGACCTGAAGTCAAGAGTCTCTTCTTTCCTTAAGGAAACTATCTCCAAGATCTAGGAAAGATTTTTTTTCCAGCTTGTGAAATATGTAGTCCTTCTTGGCTTTTATCCAGAGTGATATTCCACAGGAAAATGTGGGGGCATTTCTTCCAAAAATTACAGTGCTGTAGTGTGTTCAGTGTTGGATGCCACATGCTGGGAGCATTCAAAGGAGGGCTGTCTGGATGTTAAAATGCCTCAAGATCAAGGACAGGGTGAAATGTATTAGGAATTTTAGCTTGGAGAATTCGACATGTATGGAAGCAAGAGAGCCATCTTCAAGTTTTTGAAAGGTTGACACTTGGAAGAGAGATTAGACTTATTCTGCTGGGTCTCAGAGTGTATAACAAAGAGCAATCAGTGGAAGTTATAGAGGCAGGCTGTCCTGATGCATAGGAAAATTCTAAACACTTAGGACAGGGGTTCTTATCTTTTATGTGCCATGAAACCCCACTCTGGCCACCAACCTGAAGATGCCTGTGGACTTTTTTCTTAGAATCATATATTTAAATGAATAAAATCAAATCCACAGAATTACAAATAAAACCAAGGAGTAGTGAAAACCAAGATGGAATTTTTCTCCCACCCAAGGTTACAGATCCTCAGAAATCTATCCACAGATCTTTTGTGGGGGTCCAAGAACCCCTGACTTAGAGTTATTTAAAAGTAGAATGCACTGCCTTGGAAGCAAGTGGCTCCCTGCCCCCTCCAGGGAGGTCTTCAATCAAAGGTCAAGTGAGCATTTGTCTGACTGTGTTCTAGAACGAGTTCTAATTCAGGGAAGGACTGGACTAGATGGCCTCTGGGCTCTCTTCCATCTCTTCTATTTTGGGATATGGAAAATGAAGTGGGGTAATTATTCGGCTGGAAAGACAGCTGAATAAAATGTTTTGTTTGATATAACCAGATAAATACAACGAACCTAAAGAGAGACTGGGTGGCTGGGATGGGGTTGGGGAGGATGGACAGAATTCAATTATACAAATATAGGCCTTCACTTTAATTGGGGATTAGATATAGATGAAACAACCTCACAAACATACATCTCTAACATTGTAAGCTACTTCACAGCATCACTTGTTCCATGCAAACAAGCTATTGTTTGTACATTATAGACTAGATCTGTACAGTATTATTCTATTAATCTTTTTGATTTCCCAATCATTCAGGAAGCCAAACTCTCTCATGTGGGTTCCAAAATGGGCAGGCCTATTACATTCCTCCCCCTACCCTATCCCACCCCCCACCCCCACCCTCTACTACCACTTTCAACTGTAGTATTATGCTGAAGACATGTGACTACATCCATCTCCTCTGTATCCCATAGTAACGGGAAGAGGCTGGAGTTCTCAGCTGATTGGCTAAAGCTGGAAAAGTTCTTGCTCAGTAAGCTCTGTCCTTCCTCAAAGGGAGAGTCAAAAATAGATGTTGATGGAGTCTTAACTATATTGCAGCAGTGCATCCATCAGGATTATTCACTGAAATTATCCTTCATTGCCTGGGCAGTAAAGTTTGAAACTATGATAATTTTGATTTCCAGCTGCCTTGAGATACGGCAAATCATGCAGAGGGAAATAAGCATCATTTCCTCTCAATCTACAGTAGTAGCAAAAGCCACAGTAAAAATCGAGAGGAGCAAGGGAAAAGTACAGTAATAATATATCCCTCCGGGGTGTCATTTTTGATGGCTCTAAGAAGACCTGAACTGCACAGACCAATTCACCAGAGACCTTGGCTGCAGCGACCCCTGCAGGAAAATATAAGGAACCTCTTTATCAAATCAGTCATGTTGCATATGTTACAAGGGCTTTGTTTTTCTTTTTTTCATTTTTTTTTAGGGGAATGGAAGATGTAAAGGAGAGAACATTAATGCTTGCTAGTGGGAAAAAACATTTGAAAGAAATATCATAACCTGACTTGTTTCCAGTTTCCCTAGGGGTATTACATTTTCTTTCAAGCAGCCCAGGCTAACAAGTCATCAGCTACATGGCGAGTTAATGACAAAGCACAACCTGAGTAAGAAAAGTGGAGGATTTAGTGAAGTGTCTCCCAGAATCCTTTTTCCAAGTGTTTTTCTGAAAAGACATCACAGTGTTCAGCAGCTCACTTAATGCAGCAGCTGGTTTTTCTTCTTTCCTGAATACCTTCTCTAGGGCCTTACATTTACTTCTTCCCAAGGCAGCCTAAAACAGAATGCCAATTGTTTCAAGGATGTTCTCTTCCCAATGCATAGACCACTCTCTCACCAATCAACAATTCTCACTGAGAGTCCATATCCTCCTTGCTGTGAACAAGTCTGCCTACATTTGAGCAGCCCACCATCATCATTCATTCTGAGACACAGACACGGTCACAGGATATTCTCACTTGGTTGGTATTTGGAGGATCTAGACTCTTTCATGCACTGCAATTGTAGGCAGTGCTGACTACAAAACAACAACAACAACAAAAACAAAATCAGCCCCAATGAGATTTCAAAATGTCAACAGTGACCTATCATTAAAGCTCCACACTCACACAAAGCAAGTCTAATTTTTACTTTCAGGCTCAGAAGTAACTCAACGGGCCATCTTGCACTCCCTGCCCTCAACCTTGTATCCCAAGGAACCTCATATTCTGAATTTCTCAACCACTCTCTCCTAGGGTGCTGTAGTTCTCCTGTAAGCACCTCAGGCTAACAAGACCCAGGATCTGAATGGGCAAGGGAATGATTATAGCCCACCTTTTGGATAGTGTCAACCTTTTCCAACTCAAAGAGAAAGCCCAAAGTCCCTGTCTAACCCACAATATCAACTAGCTAAGTCTCTGCCTTGAATATGCTACTGTGGCTCTTGGGGCTACAGTACGTTTCAATATTCCGCTTATAGACACGAATATCACAAAACATATCAAAGTCATGTCCAACTAGGACAAGGGATAGTCTGGTTAAAAAGTGAGAAATGGCTAGATAGCTGAATATAATGCACATAACCCACTCATAATCATGCTTTACATAAAACCTTATTCGATCCTCACTGTAAGTAATGATTTGAGATAGGGACTTCAACTCCCTCCTAAGGCCTATTTTCTTTCTATACTCTATTGCCTCAGAAATGAAATTCTAAAGATAAAGGAAAATAATCAGCGCAAGGAAGGAAAAGGGCAGGCTGTTTGAAGGGATCTAGTCAGTTGCACAAAGAAGTTATCCTCATTCTAATATTTAAAAACAGGAACTTCATCAAATCTAGCTCTCAATTTTGTATGGAAACTGAGGACAGAAGTAGTAAGTGGTTTGCCTAATGCTCTGTAGGTATTGAGCAACACAACTAGGTCTCTGACTGCAAACTCAGAGCTCTTTTCACCTGTCCCAAACAAGTCACTACTGAATTTAAATTTTAAAAGGGATGCATGCAGAAGGTAGAAGCATGGGTAGATAGCAAATACCAATAATAGCAAAGTAGGTAAAAATAATAACAAAAGGGTTACAGCTCAAGATGAGTTGAAGTTAGTGAGAAAATTCAAGGAGGAAAAGGGTGTCTTTTGTTTTTAAATCATTTGGGGACAAAAAAAGAGTCAATGAAGGGATAGACTCTCTGCTCAGGGTGTATGGAATGATAAGGGATGATAAAGAGAAGAAAGATGTGTTTAACTCTCATTTTGTTCCTATTTTCTCTGCCGAAGAGAATGATCTCTCAACTGTAAAGTATAGAATGAAAATGCTAATTGGGAGATGAAACCAAGACAAGTAAAAAGAGAGTAAACACATACCTAGCTACCCTTGATGAGTTCAATTTGCTAGGCTCAGATAAACTACAGCCCAGGGAGCTGAAAGAACCAACAGGCCTGATTGCTAAAGTCACTGTTAGTGATCTTTGAAAGGTTGTAGAGAATAGGAGAGGTCAGAAAAACACAAGCATTGTTCCAACTTTCAAGAAAGAGAAGAAAATAAAGTCGTCCAATCAGAGGCAAATGAGTTGGACTTTGAATATGGGAAAAATTTCAAACTATTAGAGATAATTGGTGAACAACTAAAAAAGGAAGCAGGGCTGATAAAGGAAAAATATATATATATATATGTATATATATACACCTTTATAAAAAGACAGGTTCAGCGACTTCTAGTCAGTCTAAAGAAATGAAGGGTCACAAGGAAGGAGCCTGGCTCTCCCACACATTCTCCAGAAAAATTCTATAAAGGGCACCAGAGTAAATAATGATCAAGAAATCCAAAGAAAAACAGCAAAAGGCTCTTCCACTCAGGCCAGAACTATATGCAAAATAAAACCAGATGCCTAAAAGGCACTGAGAGAAAGGTACTACCTGGGAAGGCAGCTTGAGTTTCAGTAACAGTCTGGAAAACTAACACTAACTAGGGACACTCCAAAGGGCGAGGAGGGGTGGTGGTAGGCCAAAACAGGCTCTGAGACAGGATGCTATAGGGCTATAGGGCAGCACTGGTGAAGATCTTCAAGTTTGTGTGCCCAGACTGCAATTTCAAGCCAACTGTGAGTACCCTCGTATTACCACTAAGAGCAGACAGGAAGGGCTAGCTTTGGGGGACTGGACAGAGGGGTGGGGCATGCAAAAAATGTCCTCAAGTGCTGAGAAGAGGGGAACGGAGCAGCTCCCCAAGTGCCTGCTCTGCAAGCCTGCCAATACTTCGCTAACACTGCTATAGGGGCGCTGAAGCCCATAGCACTGTGAACAGAATGCTCCAGGGATCCCTTAGACTACAATATAACTGGGTAAACGAGGTCTAAGGTTTGTCAGCAGAATAAGCACAAAAACTCCAGAGAAAGTGGAATCTATCTACCATAGTATCACGAATCAGGAATGATTTTAAAACTTAGGGACCATCAAACAGAACCATCTTCCTCATCTAAGGATATGGGTGAGGTGGGGGGAGTGGGTAGAAAGTGGTCTGGGCACAAAGTACCAGAACAGGAACTGAGGCTAGAGATATAAGTAAACAGAAGACTACATCAAATACATTGAAGAAATATTAAGAGTTAAGAGCCATTTGGATGATAAACCAGAAGAGAGTAACCACAAATACAAGCAAAGCTTGAAAAATGTCATGGCCACCTGGAGAAGATAGGGAAGAAATTAATTCAAAGATAAGAAGTAGAATTAAATACTCTGTTTGAAAGGAGAATAGTTTATTACAGAAGGGTAAAAAAACCTTACACAAGCAGTGAAGTCTCTGAAAACAAGAATAAAACAAGCAGAACTTTAAAAGAATTCACCTCCTGGGGCAGCTGGGTAGCTCAGTGGAGTGAGAGCCAGGCCTAGAGACAGGAGGTCCTAGGTTCAAACCCGGCCTCAGCCACTTCCCAGCTGTGTGACCCTGGGCAAGTCACTTGACCCCCATTGCCCACCCTTNAAAGAATTCACCTCCTGGGGCAGCTGGGTAGCTCAGTGGAGTGAGAGCCAGGCCTAGAGACAGGAGGTCCTAGGTTCAAACCCGGCCTCAGCCACTTCCCAGCTGTGTGACCCTGGGCAAGTCACTTGACATCCATTGCCCACCCTTACCAATCTTCCACCTATGAGACAATACACCGAAGTACAAGGGTTTAAAAAAAAAAAAAAAGAATTCACCTCCTTGAAAATGAAAACTCCTAGCAATGGCACAGCCCAAATCAAAATTTTCCAGGTCAAAGAAGAAATGCTGCAACCAAATAGAAAAAAGAATTCCAGCACCAGAGAACCATAGTCAGGATAACAAAAGACTTAATAGCAACTTCAGTAAGGGAAAGAAAATATTTGAATATGCTATTCCAAAAGGCAAAAGTCAAATACTTCCATTCATAAGTAACTTTCCTTGCAAGACCAAGTAGTATCCTACAGGAAAATTGGACCTTCAACAGAACAGAAAATCTCCAAGTGTTCCTGATGAAGAAACCAACGATGAATAGGAATTGTGACACTCAAACATAAGAATCAAGAAAAATCTGAAAAATCAATATTTTTTAATAATTGAAGAGGTCTAAATTTGATGAACTGCTTACATTTTAAGATGGAGAGAAGAGGCAAGTGTCCCTTCAGAACTCTACTGTTCTTGATGCAAAGTGAAATGAGCAGAACCAGAAGAACATTGTATATGGAAAGTAAAACATTGTGGAAAAATCCATTGCAATGGACTTTGCTACTAGTAACAATGCAACAAGCCAGGACACTCCTGAAGGACTTATGTGAAAGAATGCTATCCGCATTGGGAGAAAGAACTATGGGAGTAGAAATGCAAAAGAAAAACATATGACATCACTTATTACACGTATATATGTGGATGTGATTTGAGGTTGAGGCTTTAAAAAAATGGAAATAGATATCAAGTGACAGCATTTGTACAACCGAGTAGAATTACTTGTTGGCTCTGGGAGGGGGAGGGAAGAGGGGAGGGAAAGAAAATGAATCATGTAAACATGGAAAAATATTTTAAATAAATGAGACAAAAAACCTCTCCTGTTCTCATGTTACAGAAGGAGTAAAACAAACAAACAAACAAACAAAAAAACAAAGACAGTATCAGGGGGTGATTTTGCTCAGTTTTAATGGTTTTGAGAGAGGAAAGAAAAGAGACAGCAAAAGGAATACAGTGCAGTAAAATTACAGACCATAGAGGAAAAATTTACTATTTCATATAATTGGGATAGTAGAGAACAATATACAAAAACACGGAGGATGGGGTTGAAGGAGCAGTCATCTCATGATGGCTTTAGTCTTATCTGGACCAAGGAGGGTGAACACATGAATGTACATGTGGGTACATGTGCTCACACATGCAGTTTACTGTAGAAAAACATGAAACTCCACAGATATACATATGGACATAAAAAGAATGAAGGGGAGGATTCAAGAGGGATGGTGGAGTCACTGAAGGAGTAGCCATAAACATGATATCTTCAAAGTTGGAGAGGGTAGATCATAAGGAGGGAATTAAAAAGTAATTAACAGTCTTTTATAACAAGTAAAGAGGGTATAGATAAGGTGGAGAGGCAGAACAATGAAGAAGGAGCAGAAATTTTCAATTATAGATTTCTAGTAATGGAACTACCATTGTGTCATAAGAAATGACAGGATGGTGTCAGAGAAACCTGGGAAAGACTTATAAAGTGGTACAGAGTGAACTGAGCAGAATCAAAACAATTTATAAAAGAAAAACAGCAATGTAAAAAAAAAATAACCTTTAGGGGGCAGCTGGGTAGCTCAGTGGATTGAGAGCCAGGCCTAGAGACAGGAGGTTCTAGGTTCAAATTTGACCTCAGACACTTCCTAGCTGTGTGACCCTGGGCAAGTCACTTGACCCCCATTGCCTAGCCCTTACCACTCTTCTTCCTTGGAGCCAATACTCAGTATTGACTCCAAGAAGGAAGGTAAGAGTTTAAAATTAAAAAAAAGAAAGAAAAGAAATAACCTTTAAAGAAATCAGGCCTCTGATCAAAGTAATCACCAGCCATGATTCCACAGGACTGATGATGAAGCATCCAACTCCTGAGAGAGGAGTGACAGAGTCTTATACAGAATGAGAGAGATTTTTGGACATTGTCAATGGAGAAACTGATTTTGCTTGACACACACACACACACACACACACACACACACACACACACACACACAAATATATACATATATTTGTTTCAGAGCTTTCTATCTTTTTTTTTTTCAAATTGGGGGCAAGGGTAGAGAGAGGAAGAAAGAAAATAAATGCTTGCTAATTAGAAGAAAGAAAATTTAATTTAAAATTATGCATTATTAGTGTTGGTTATATTTCCTCTATATCACCACCTCTTCTTCTTTGTAAAGAGGGGAGAATGGAGACACAAAAAGGGGAAACAGTATGAGGAAATACAAAATTAAAAATCATAACTGTGAAAAGATAATAGGATGAACTCACCTATTAAACAAAAGAGGGCAGTATAACAGCTGGAAAATGAGAACCCAACTATATATTGTTCATAAGAAACACAAAGATTCATACAGAGTTAAAATGAAGAACTAGAACATAATTTGTTATGCCTCAAGTGACCTCAACAAAGAGCAGGAGTAGCAACTGTGATCTCAGATAAGGCAAAAGTAAAAATGGAGTGGGTCAAAGAGATAAGCACAGACATTAATGCTTAAAGTCAGCACTGATAAGATAATATCAATATTTAATACATATATATGCACCAAATAACATAAGATCTAAGTAGTTAAAGGAAAAGCTAATCAAAGTGCAGGGAGAAATATATAGTAAAACTGTAAATAGGAACTTCAAAGTTCCTTTGTCAGTATAGTGGATAGAGCACTAAGTTTGGAGTCAAGAGGACCTAAATTTGAATCCAGCCTCAGACACTTAGCAGCTGTAAAACCCTTGGCAAGTCACTAAACCTCTGTTTACCTCAGTTTCTTCATCTGTATAATAAGGATGATACAAGCACTTACCTTCTGGGATCCTTGTGAGGATAAAGTGAAATATTTGTAAAGTGTTTTGCCAACTTTAAAGAGCCATAAAATGCTAACTACTGTAATTGTCATTGTCACGAACCGAACCACAAAATTGAAAGCTTTTGTTTTGCAATTATTTCTACATTCTTACCCCCCATCACCAGTGACTTACCAGAGAAGCTTGACTAACCTAAAAGGTAAAATCTCATCTCATTAAATAATTTTAGCAATTCCCACTCCTGAAGTCTATTCCATCCTAATCCAAGACCTAAAGACTACTTCCATGATTTGAGAACCTTTGTCTTACGGCTGGAATCATATGTCAAATGATGTAGTCTTAATTCTGACTATATCGTCAATGGTCAATCAGAAGTAAACACACATAGGTTGCTCAAGATTTTGGTCTGTCGCTCTACTGACTATTATAAAGGACCCTGTTAGCCCTCACTCAAGTTCTTAGGTCATCAAGAGAGGTAACTGACAAAATTTATTGCTAATTGCTAGCCTAAATAATAAATTGATTGTGCTCATACTTTTGTGCCTCAGTTTACTTTAATTTCTATCATAACAGTAAATTAGAAGAACAGGGGACATATTACCTATCAGATTTATGGACAGGAGAGGAATTTATGAATCAAGAAGAGATGAAGAGCATTGTGAAATGTAAAATGGATAATTCTAAGTACATTAAATTGAAAAGTTTTATTTTATTTTATTTTATTTTAAATCCTTAACTTCTGTGTATTGGCTCAGAGGTGGAAGAGTGGTAAGGGTGAGCAATGGGGGTCAAGTGACTTGCCCAGGGTCACACAGCTGGGAAGTGTCTGAAGTCAGATTTGAACCTTGGACCTCCCATCTCTAGGCCTGACTCTCAATCCACTGAGCTACCCAGCTGCCCCCAAATTGAAAAGTTTTTGTACAAATAACATAAATGACTAGAAGGAGAACAGAAAATTGTATAGAAGGCCTTTCAAATAGAGATTTCATATCTAAAATATAGAGAGAACTTTGTCAAATTTATAAGAATAAAAGCCATGCTGATAAACGATAAATGGGAAAAGGAAGTGAACAGTCAGTTTTCAGATGAAAAAAAATATATATATATATAGGTATATGAAAAAATTCTCTAAAAGAATGCTATCCACATCAAGAGAAAGAACTATGGTTGTAGAAACACAGAAGAAAAATGTATCACTTGTTTATATGGGTATACAATTTGGGGTTTTGGTTTCAAAAAATTGCTCTGTTGCAAAAATGAATAATATGGAAATAGGTATCAAATTATAACACTTGTATAACCCAGTGGAATTGCTTGTTGGCTCCAGGAGAGGGGAGGGGAGAGGGGAGGGAAAGACAATGTACCTATCTTGTAAACATGGAAAAAATATATTTTTTTAATTTTTTAATTTTTAAAAAGAAAAACTTCTCCAAATTGCTACAGATTAGAGAAATGCAAACCAAACAATTCTAAGAGATCTCACACCCATCAGACTGGCTAAAATAACAAGAAGGCAACATGACAAATATTGGAGGGAATCTGGAAAAATGGAGACACTAATACACTGTTGATGGACCTATGAATTGATCCAACCATTTTGGAGAGGAATATGAAATTATACCCAGAGAGTTATAAAAACTGTACATACCTAGTATTGCTGGGTCTGTTTCCCAAGGAAATCAGGGGAAAAGAAAAGGAACACATATATTCCAAAATATTTACAGCAGTTCTCTTTGTGGTGGCAAATTGGAAACCAAGGGGATGCCAGCAATTGGGTAATGGCTAAACCAATTGTGGTATAGAATTGTGATGGAATACTGTTACACCATAATAAGTGATGAGCAGGCTAATTTTTAAAAAACTTAGAAAGAACTACATGGGATAATGAGCAGTGAATTGAGTAGAACAAAGAGAACATTTTATATATAGCTGCAGAATTAATACTAGAAAGAATAAATTGTAAATGTTACCCCCAGAGTGAACTGAAAGGTGAAAACATGAAAGACTTGATTTGTATGAACATGTCAATCTCCTAGATAATATTTTCTGTGATGGGGAGGGAGGGACTAGGACACTTATGGATAGGATTTATTATGTAGATATGAAGATAAGTAAGCTAAACATATGAGAGATTTGTGATTTCATTTATATAGTCTTCTTTTTCTTTGTATATGGAAATGCTTATCTTATTTTTTCAATTTGGAATCTAAAAAGATGAAAAAACATTTCTACCTTAACCGCCCATAACTATTATCTAAAGAAAAGATAAATAGGAAAGGAGTTAAGAACCTGAATAGGATTTTATTTAGTTCAAAATAATGGATATTTGCCAATTAATGTATGGGAATTAAGTAAATATGCAAATTTCCTGGCTTTGTGTGGCACCTCTTTATCCAAATTAACAATGTAATAGAGTATTAAAAACTTCACAAAGAAAATTTTAAAAAGAATAGGTTATACCAGTCTAAAATAATTTCCTATATAATATCCTAGACCAGAGAAGGAAGAGGTCTGCTACTTTTTGCCCTTGTTAGGCTACATTTATAGTAGTATATTTATTTCTGCACATCATATTATATATCATATATATTATAGGAGGGATATTGATAAACCATATAGCATTCAGACAATGACTGTGGTATTTAAAAGCCTTATCTTCTTGCCATATAAGGTTCATTTGAAGAAACCAAGATGTAAAAGCCTGAAAGAGAGAAAAGGAGGTTGGGGTAATGAGAGCTATCTTAAAGCATGTGATATACTATTCTAGAGAGGAGAGATTTGACTCATACTACTTAGCAGTAGAGGAAAGAGCTAAGAACAAGGAGCAAAAGTTACAGAAATGATTTAGGTATCACAAAAAGCAAAATACTCTAATAATCAGAACTATCCAAAAATGAATTGGGCTGCCTCAGCAGGAAGCACATTCCTTTTCTGGCTAGAAACCTTTAAGCAAAACCTGCAGAAGGGTATTGTTGTTCAACTATGGGTTGGACTGGAGGGCTCTTTCCATTCTGCATTCTGACTCTAAGGTAATGTGAATAATGTGCTTCAAATAGTCTAATGGTCTTGGTCATCAGTGGAGGTTTTTTTTGTCCAAAATGGAATTTGGGAAAAGAAGAGATGGAATCATTGGAATCATTCCTATTTGAATATGGCATATCATTTTAGTCGGTTATTTGTTTCCTCGCTCAGTTTGATGCTGTTTTTATGTAAAAGGGGCTGGATGTTTGTCATCCAGTCATAGACTCGCCACTCTGAGCTTTAGAATAAGCTTCTTTCTGTTCTCCTGCTAAGTACTTTTCTTTCTTTTTTTTTTAAACCTTCACCTTCCATCTTGTAGTCAATACTGTGTATTGGTTCCAAGGCAGAAGAGTGGTAAGGGTAGGCAATGGGGGTCAAGTGACTTGCCCAGGGTCACACAGCTGGGAAGTGTCTGAGGCCAAATTTGAACCCAGGACCTCCCGTTTCTAGGCCTGGATCTCAATCCACTGAGCTACCCAGCTGCCCCCTGCTAAGTGCTTTTCTATTAAGCAATAAGTCTGCACAGGCTGGGTATTGTGGTGGGTCCAAGAGCACAATGCCCTCACCAAAAACATGAGGTAAACAAGGAAAATATATTTATAGCAAATTTTCATTAAGGGTCATAGAGATAATAGGACTAAATATTATTGCTCTTACAGATATTATCAGACACACAAGCCTCACACATAGTAGGAACTCAAATAAAGATCTGTTGAGCAATCCATATGACTGGTTGATATTTATATAGCATTTTATGGTTTATGAAGTACAAGCACTGAGAAATTTAGTAGAAAGGTCCCACAGCTAGTAAGCAGTAGAGGCAAGATTCAAAGCCAAAGACTCTAAGTCCAGTGCCCTTTACAGGATAAATAAACATTTCTCTAGGTCTTTTAAATTTACAAAACTCTGTACATATATTATCTCATTTGAGTTCCAAAACAACGCTGTGAGGTAAGGTACTATAGACATTATAATATCTATGTTACCAATAAGGAAAACAGGCTAGAGGGATTAATTTAATTATTTAGGTTAACATAACTACTAAGTAACTACAGCAAAGTTTTAATTCTAGCCTTCCTCACTCCAAGTCCAGGGTTCTATCCATGGTGCTATATTGCCTCTCAGTAAGAAAGGTAAAGTCACTTACTCTGTAGGCTGACCGCCTGAGTATGGCTAACATTCTATAGCAGTCTATTTCTATTTCTTTTTTTTAACCCTCATTTTCTGTCTTAATAACAATTCTGAGACAAAAGGGTAAGAGCCAGGCAAATGGGGTTAAGTAATTTGCCCAAGGTCACACAGCTAGGAAGTATCTGAGACCAGATTTGAACCCAAGTCTTCCCAACTCCAGGCCTGGATCTTTATCCACTGAGCCACCTAGCTGCCTCTGACAGCCTATTTCTAATAGAAGAAACCTCATCATTCTGTATGGTTTTATTTCTATGTTTTAGTTCTTACTCCCCTTAGCCCAGTTTTACCACTTAAAGGTTAAGTAAAACTGGATGAATCAATTCACACTAGTTACCATAGGAACGTTAAGAACATAAATTAGAGGGGGCAGCTGGGTCGCTCAGTGGATTGAGAACCAGGCCTAGAGATGGGAGGTCCTGGGTTCCAATCTGGCCTCAGACACTTCCCAGGTGTGTGACCCTGGGCAAGTCACTTAACCCCCATTACCTATCCCTTACCACTCTCCTACCTTGGAGCTAATACACAGTATTGACTCCAAGATGGAAGGTAAGGGTTTAAAAAAAAGGACATAAATTAGAACTGAAAGGAATATGAGACATTAAAGTTCACTTTGAGCATGAAACCTATGATCCTATCATGTATTCTAACCCAACTCTTATTTTATAGAGGAAACTAAGGCCTAGAGTGCTTTAGTGACTTGCCCAAGATTACCAAGTTATAGAGTCAATCTTTGAATCTAGGTCCTCTGACTGCAAATCCCAAACCCTCTGAACCATACAAAGTTTCCTCTCCAAACAACACATTTGCCAGTCATTTGGTGCAGATTAGCAACATTCCCATGTGTGTGACTTATAATCAGTCTGACATTCTCTTTGATATGTTTTTCTAATAGTGAGATGTGTCATCCACCCACATTGTCTCTCCTCTCATGAATAATAGCACATGTCAATAGGACAGCTAGTTGAGCTGCTAGGCGGTATCTCTTGGCCATAGTATTTGACCATAGCCTCATTGGGTTGGAATAAGTGAGATAACCATCCACAGATATTTATAGTGAGAGAATATAAAAGGATGGCCTTAAGTTGGAGCTAAAACTAGCAAATTAAACAGACTCCCCACCCCCAAAAACCTGTCTTGTCAAACATTTATTAAATGAACAGCAACACTTTCTATCTGTTTAATAGGTGCTGACTTTAGAGATAAGGTACCTGGGGCCCAATGAGACTAATTTACTTGCTTAATTAATTAACAGTCTAGTGACAGAATTGGCATTAGAACTTAGGTCTTGAGATTCCTAATTGACATTATTACTTTAAAAAGAGAAAGTTGTGTTTCTTTTGTAGTAAGGTAAAGAACAGTTTAGCCCTCTTTGATAGAAAAGATTTTCTTAGCAATTTCAGAGACTTAACCAATGCCGCATTTCAGATCCCTTGATACAGCCTTTATACTTGTGTTTTCGTCAACAGAGCACCCTAGAGCAATAAAGCATATTAACGTAGCTAGGGAAGATGACATGACTCATCTTATCATGAACACTGAATATACTTAATCTTTGTTTGGAAGTACTAAGGACAAGTTGGGGAAGGGATGGGCATTTTTCCAAGCCATTTTTAGAAACAGAAAAATTGCATTGTTTCCCCAATATAGACCTGTTTAAACTATATAGAAACAATAGCAATGGAAATCCATGAACCATTTAATATTTCATGGAAAGCACTGACAGCTACCATTTTATGGACAGAGACAAAGACATCCAATCAGAAACATTCCCTGGGGAATAGAAGCTGCTATTAGAGTATCATTTTTCACCTCATTCCTTTGGCCTTAAAATTCAAATACCCAGGGGACTGAATATTGACACATACCACAAGAAAAAAAATCACTACCCTTTGTTTGGCCTACCAAGCTCCATAGGAGATACCTCTAAACATCAATTAGCTATGTTAAAAAAAAGTCAGGTGAAATAACATTACAAGAGGCAATTAGTTCCATAGGAATAATGCTCATTAAATGAATGCTATAGTGAAAACATTCTCCCTTCTGACTATCAATATACTCCTTTTTCCCTGGCTTCTCTTCCCAGAATGTGGGGGTAAATGCAGGACAAGGGCTCCAAAATAGTTCTGAAAGACTCAAATAAAGCTTCTGGACGGGTTTAAGTTTTCCTATATCCCAGGTATGCCTTTTTCCTTAACTCTCTTATTCTGCCTCCATTCCTCATCTTGTTTCTATTGATCATTGGCTTCTTTTCTCTCTTATTCCTCACACTACTGGTTGGCCGGATACTTAGCACCAATTCCTTCTTCAGTGGTTCTTTCTCAGCACCACGTTGCTTTTCTCCAGTCTAGAATTTTTTTTTAATTCCTTTTTCTCCCTTAAATTCCAGCTCTTACTCCCCTAGAGTTTCTCTTCTAATATTTCTTCTTCAGCTGTTCTTGAAACTTGTCAAATAAGTTCTGGATGTTGCTGAAGGGCACTCCTAAGGTCCATATAAAGTTACCTGAAGTTAAACAATAAATAGCTCTAGTCCCCGCGCATTGAGGTTCAAAGGATGTTATATTTCTTTTTTCCTAACTCAACTCTCATGATGAGTACTAATAGCTTCTCTCCAATGGCCTTGGACTCCTTGTAATTCCAGATTAATAACATAGACATATCTGAAACACTCCTCTGAGCCTCATGTGGAAGATGGACATTTCTCTGATCTAGGGTATGTGTGTTGTGGGGAGAGGACTGGAAAGGGGGATAGAGATGCAGCAACGAGACAAATACTTCAGCAACTTACATTCAAAATAGAAGGCTGGCCTATCCTAAAATTACAACTCTTTTACAACCCGAGTCCTTTGTCTACACCTCCTACCACAAGTTATCAGTAGCCATCAGCTTTATGGGTTCTGGGTACTCTTCACTGAGCAAGAGATGCTGATCTCCAGGCTTCCAAAAATTGTCTAAAGTTGTCATATCTATTTCCCATAAACTAAGTTTTACCAAGTGAGTTCATACAGGTCAGGCCCATCAACAGAATGGACACATACAGATAAAGTTTCAGTCATTGCAACTCACAAATGCCATCTACTAAGATATAAAAAGGTTGTCGTCTCTCCTAGTAAAAGGAGCACCCATGCTGACTCATCCATGCATCTCTGTACTACTGAAGTAAATGCCAGGCTGAAAGGAAAGTAGATAGAGCCCAGCCTAGTCAGAGTGGCAGCAAAGGTCATCATCATGTCTCTAATCATCACAAGCCAAGACAGATGGAAAAATCTAATCAGGGTTTAAATCAGGGTCATTGGCACCAATTGAGAGAGACTGCTTAACCAATAAAACTGTTATGAGGGCAGTGTGGCCTAGGAGCAGCCAGATGATGACATCTCATAAGGGGCTGTTTGTGCTCCTGTCCTTTCCAAGCACTGAAATGGATGCCAGCTAACTCTAGCCACTATGTTGTCCTTAAAAGGCTCAACTAAGAAAGTACCAGAAAACATGAGAATCCATATTAATATGAAGAAAGGAATCTGACTCCTCTCAAATTCCCCTTCAGAATTAAGTAATCCAGTTGCCACTGTGACCATGCTGATGCATCGATATGAAAACTGAGTACAAATTAAATTACTTTTTTAAAAATGAGTACTGAGAAATGTCTAGGTAGATATGATAGTTTTTACCAGGTAAGAGAAAATGGGAAAGCTTGGTTTTTAAGACTATGGATTCCAATCGCTATTCACAAAGAGTTTTTTTTCCAAAAAGGTAAACATGTACCAATTTACATAAAACAGCTTAGATAATTGTTTCAAGATTTAATCAGCTCCAATGCTACCTCTTCAAGCATTGCAAAGTAGCAGGAATACTGACTTGAAGAGAGAAGACATGGGTTTCAATCCTAGTTCTACCATCTACTTAACTGAGTAATCTTAAGCAAGTCACTTTCCACATATAAGCTTCAATTTTCTCCTGTCTACATTGGAGTTGGACTAGATGGCCAGCTCTGATGCTATGATTATGAGACTGGGCTCAAAACTGCTCCGGCCAGAACCCTGTATTTCTCAGAGTTCCCAGACAATTGGATATTTTTTTACCCTCTCTCATACTCTGCCTTATTTTCATTATTTGTGCCCTGCCTCATCTCTCCTACTACGATGTTAGATACATAAGATCAAGGGCTATACCCCCAAAAATCTCTGCATTGTAATTTTTTCTAGTAGTCCAGATCTGGGGTTTTCCCTGTTCAAAAACTTCCTCTCCAGGGGAAGTAGAGAGGTGGGCAGTTTTATTGATATCATGTTATATTTAATTTGATTGTGAGAAACTGGACCTCTAATTTTATCAGTCGAGGGAAATCTTGGTAACATCTTCCATCCATGCATATCTTTTTTTTTTTAATTTTTTTTTTTTAAATTTTTAAACCCTTAACTTCTGTGTATTGACTTATAGGTGGAAGAGTGGTAAGGGTAGGCAATGGGGGTCAAGTGACTTGCCCAGGGTCACACAGCTGGGAAGTGTCTGAGGCCGGATTTGAACCTAGGACCTCCCGTCTCTAGGCCTGGCTCTCAATCCACTGAGCTACTCAGCTGCCCCCATGCATATCTTTTTTATGCACCTAAGGCTTAGAGAACTGCCTGGGAACACTGGCCAGTATGTGGCACAGGTGAGAATTAGGTTTAGTTCTTCCGTATTAAAAGGGCAGTTCTCTTTCCTCTAGGACAGGCTGCCTCTCATTAAAATCTAATATTCACTTTAAAAGTAAAAATTGCCTACAATTGTTCAGTTTTGTACACTGAGATGGCTGGCTGGTGGCATTTCAGTTCATCTAAAATGGAAATTTGTTACAAAGGGAAAAATTCTTACCAGTCACATCTAGCCATAACTCATCTCATTTTTAACCTAGTCTCAGAGTTGTCTGCTGCACAAAAACACCAAGTGATTTGCCCAAAATCACACTGTACATATCTGAAACCAGAGTCAAAGGCATTTCTTTCTGACCCAAAGGCCAGCCATCTAACTCCACCCCATTCTTCCCCTCATCCTTGGTACAGAATGCCTACATAAGCAAACAGTCATTAAATGGATGTTTGATTAAGAAACTTATTAAGCCAAATACTAAAATGATAAAACTTCCACTGCCATTTCATGCTATTAATTCTTGAGATGGAACTATAGGCAAAGATAATTTGGATAGAATTTCAAACTCTGTGCTTGCAGCTCAGTAGGAGAAATAGCGCCTTAAAAACCCTTTGAAAAACAAACAAAATGAGTTTTAAAAAAACAGTTTTTTGTGTTTTAATTAATGTTTTAATTTTCACAACTACCAGTGAAGGAGAAAATAGAACTCATGCTAATGAAAGCAAATGAGTAAATTTCAATACAAGACAAAACATTCATAACTTTGGCCTTTATTCATTCCAAAAGGCTATAATTAGTTAATTCCTCCTAATCTCTATGGAACAAAGCATCTGTGCTACAATGACACTGGTTCTGTAGGATTCTCTGCCTTCCCAAGAGTACTCGGGGTGATACTGACTTGGAGAGATCCTGAATCTCATTTACAGATAAGCCACTTGTTCCATGGCTCAACCCATCCAACCTCTACTTGACATGCTGGATTATCCTCTCTGGTCTAAAAGAAGTCCTTCACATACCCTCTACAAAGGGTGCTGGCGACCTTCCCATAGGTCTCTGAAGATGTTATCTATTCCATGGAGCACATGATTGGTTATCCCTCACTCCTGCAACATGAGTTGCCTACCTCATTTCTGATCATAGAGTTTTTGGATATCTTTTAAGTTACTTAACTCATCTCACCAACTCACTACTTGCCATCAAATATTGTATCAGCTATCAATGATAGCCCAATACAACCTCATCACACCTATATCATATCTCTCCATCACATATAGCTATAATGATAATAATACAATAAAATAATATATTTATGTAGTGCTTGTTTTATAAAGGGCACTGTGCTATGTGCTTTACAGATATTAAATATTATCTCATTTGATCCTCACAACAACTCTGAGAGAAAGTTACTATCATTTTGCCCTTTATACAGTTAAAAAAACTGAGACAAACAGAGGTTGCCTAGGGTGACATAGTAAATATGTGATGCACAATTTAAACTAAGGTTTTTCCTTAATCCAGACCCAGTGCTTTATCCATTGCACCAACAAGCTGCCTCCTCATGTTATTTCTCAGAGATCATGATATGACATTATTTGTGGCTATTTGTCAGAGGACCCTGGTGATAACAAATGAAAAATTGTATTTCAGGTAAAAGGGTGGCTCAGGACAAATGAAACCATGCCACCATTTCCCTTCACAAAGTAACCTCTAGTGTTTTGGGTCATTAATTTCTAGCATGAAGCACTAGCTGGAATGGGTATTTTTAACTCCAGTGACTGTTGGGGTAGAAATTGTATCCATTGGGTAATAAAGGGACACTCAACAGAAAATAATCAAAAAGACCTTAGGAAAGGAAGGAAAGAAGGAATTAGCTAAAGGGTAATTATGGCAGGACAAAGGAAAGATTGAGAACAACGATTAAGTGACAAACTAAAATATTTTAACATACATCTTATAGGTAATATGCTGATATCCGTCTCTAGAAACATGGCATTTGCCTCAGCTACTGTCAGAAAACAATAGTTAATTACTTAATATATACAGTGATCCCTCACCTATCATGGGAGTTACATTCCAGAGACTCCCACAATAGGTGAAAATTCGCGAAGTAGCGATGTTATATTTATTTTATTATTTATATCTATTTTAAGGCTTTATAAACCCTTCCCACTCTCCTATAAACCTTTTCTACACTCTCATTAACCTACAGTCCCTGAGCCAATCAACACCCAGGATACAGAATACAGCACCTTTCATTCTATCAGCCAATAGTGTGCCCCGATAAGCATAACTCTTTGATACAGAATTAGATTTTTTTAAACCCCCGACACAGTGAAGCTGCAATAAGTGAACCGTGACATAGTGATGGACAACTGTACTAAGGACCAGAAGTGCTGGGGATGTAAGTACAAGCAAAAAGAAAGACAGCCCCTGTCCTCAAGGAGTTTACATTCTAAGAGTAGTGGGAAGACAACACACGAAAGGGAACTGACAAAAAGGAGTGGGAAGGAAGTTACCTTGCTAGGCAAAGCCATGGTGGCAAAGTATGGAAAATGAGACATGGCTGCTCTAAAGACCTTTCCCATAACAGAGTTCCAAGAAGAACTCACCAATGGGAGAAGGGGCCCACAGGAGCAGAATCAGGAGGCAGTTGAGGTAAAAGGCTAAATCTGACGAATGAGGGATGTTTGATCTGGTATTCTGCTAGACATGGGAAGAATAGCACAAAAGATATCCTTGCACCTTCTTCTGTAAATGGAAGGCCAAAGTTGCTTTATAGAAAGAGTTCTTTAGCTCTAGTCCCCAAACATTTTAAAAAATATTTAGAATGTTATATTTTAAAATAATTAGTTTTCAATCATACTCCTATGTACTTTATTTCATGTATTTGACAGCATAAAGCTGAGTAAGAGTCCACAGCCTTCATCAAAACTGCCAAAGGGATCCGCAACATAAAAAATACTAGGCACCCATACATCATAAGAAATCTCTTAATTGCCTACAATGACAGATACCACTGAGCTGTGACAGTTTTTGTCTTACCAGCTCTCCCAACTGGTCTTCTATTGTTCAATTATAATATCTAGTGCTAGCAGGTGTCATGGTCTATCTCCTTCCTGTTACTGCATTCTGCCTTTGTCAAAGGACAAAGCTGGACCATAAAACATCAGTTTACACTTCTTTCAGAGTCAAAGATCTAGGCCCAAATGCCCTGCCTTATTTGAACTTTTCCTACTGCTCCATAAGCTACCTTTTAGTATCTCTCACCGAAAATGCTAGAGATCCAGAGAGGTTCTTATATTTCCTTTTCTTTCAAGCTTTGCTCTGCTATATACAGACCACAGTAGGCCAGTCAACCCAGAGCTTCTCCTATCTTCTTCCCTTCAGAGACCTAAAAACAAAAGACACAGTTCCTTATCTAAAGATAGAATAAACTGGAACAACCTTCAGGAAGTGATGCAGAGTGAAAAGAGCAGAACCAGGAGAACATTGTACACAGAGACTGATACACTGGGTCGTAATCGAATGTAATGGACTTTTCTACTAGCAGCAATGCAATGACCCAGGACAATTCTGAGGGACTTATGAGAAAGAACACTATCCACATCCAGAGAAAGAACTGTAGGAGGAGAAACACAGAAGGAAAAACATATGATTGTTCATATGGTTCGATGGAGATATGATTGGGGATGTAAACTCTAAAGCAGGGGTTCCCAAACTTTTTTGGCCTACCACCCCCTTTCCAGAAAAAATATTACTTAGCCCCCTGGAAATTAATTTTTTTAAACTTTTAATAGCAATTAATAAGAAAGATAAATGCACCTGTGTCCATCACCACTCTCCTAGATTGCTGCAGCACCCACCAGGGGGTGGTAGCGCCCACTTTGGGAATCACTGTTCTAAAAGATCCCCCTAGTGCAAATATTAATAATTCGGAAATAGGTCTTGATCAATGACATATGTAAAACCCAGTGGGATTGCTTGTTGGCTGTGGGAGGGGTTATGGGGTAGGGGTGGGAAAGAACATGATTCATGTAACCATGTGAAAATATTCTTAATTAATTAATTAATTGAACTTAAAAAAGATACAATAAATATGAGGCACTTTGTACATTCTGTCACACATAACAGGTACTTAATAAATTCTTATTTCCATCAGGGCAGAGACTTCTGTAGGAGGGAAAAGGGGCTGGAATAGAGAAGGATCCTCTATATTAGGAGAGTCAAACAGGAACTACTAAACTGTATATAAGGATCCCTGTGAGATGCATATTGACTTAGAAAACCACTATCATTTCCATGTTTTACAATATTTTTTCATTGACTTTGTTACATATTAATATTTATTAATACATATTCATTTGGGGACAGACTGAGGAATGTCACAGACCCCATGTGGTCCAAGGGTCATGTTTAATACTTCTGCTCTACACCATACACTTCATGTTGCTGTTATATTTACCACTATTTTAAGTTCATCTTTATCTTAGGAGAGCAGAAAGGCTGGAAAATAAAATCACCTGTACTTTTAATTCAACATATTGAACACAGCATTCTCTGAAAGGACAGAATTGTTGCAAGGAGGAAACACTCCTGCCCCCACCCCACCCCAACTCCCCACCCCTTCACCCCCACCCCCGCAAAAAAAGGCAATAAAGAGGTAGAGTAAAAGTCTAAACTAATCAAAGGCTGAAAGGAAGAAAAATGGGATACAAAGACACATAAGACTTAGAACCAAGAAAAAGGTCTGAGGCTTATTCCAGAGAGGATGGGGAGTTAACTTTTCAGACAAAAAAAACCCAGCTTCTTGCAATATAAGGAATTATGCCCTCTACAGGTACCTGGTTATCTAGGGGAGGGAAAAGGATAGAGTGCTAGACTTTAGTGACGAAAATTTAAGGGTGAATCCTTCAACTAACACTTACTCTAAGTGTGACTCTGGGCAAGTAATTTAACTTTTCTATGCCTCAGTTTTCTCAACTGCAAAGTGGGAATAATAATACCACCTGCCTCCCAGGGTTGTTGAGAGGATCAAATGAGATATTTGTGAAGTGGTTTACAAACTTAAAGTATGATATCAATGTTATTCTAATCATAATTATATAATTATTATAATCATGGGAAAAATACAAGTAATAATGATTGGAACATCCATATCAAGAAGACTAATGTTTGACTAGATATTAACAAATACATTTTACTTCCTTCTATCAACCATACAGACAAAGATCTGAATGGAGAGCCTCTTGAGATCTGTTAACCATATATTTCTGGTGACAGAGACAGGAACAAATACTATCACCAGAAGAAACATAGAAAGCTTTGCTAAGAGTTAAGTAAATGGACTATATTTCAAAACCCAACAAAAACATATTCCTCAGTCTGTGAATCTGATCATGGATATATTAAGTTGAAAACAGAGGAGGAAGAAGAAAACTCAAGCTGTATCCCCCAGAGCAGCAGGAAATATGGAACAAAACAATGAAGATTTCCTTTAAGACAACACTTTAAAAACAGAGCTATTCATTAAAAAAATAAAATGCCCAACAAAAACCCTGTGCATGGCCTTGGATAATTATACAAATATATAAAAAATAACGGGGTGAGCTAGAGCTCCTAATCCAAGGGGAAAAAAGAACCTTATATCACTTAGTATATCATTTTAGTATGATAAAACTCCTAATGAAAACTATGACTTTAGAAAGCTATACTTTATTCAAAAGGAAAAAAGTAAATAACAGCAACAATGCAGTAGTATTATATATTCTGATATCATCATATAAGCAGTTCTGAGAAACAGGGTAAGAAGAATTTGTGTCAAGATGAATGGGATAAACCAAAGAATGTTATCACAGAAAACTACAAAGAGTCTGGAAACAAGGATGAATTAGACCAACAGGGGAGGAATGTCTGGCACAAATATCATATTTTAGTCTTAGTCAATTTAGAGATGCCCAAAGAAAAAACAAACAAGACATTGGATGTTTATGATGTGACTTAGATGTTTTCATCCTTATAAGTGGCAAAAATAATAGTCATTTCTGCTTTCAATTTATTCTAACCAATGAGAAAATTCTGATTGCTGAAAACAGAGTGACAGGAACCCTGAAGGCTAGTGAACAATTCATCTTAGAACTTGTGCTAGAGAAGAGGAAAGTCAAGTAGAATTTGCCATCTTAGATTTGGAGAAAGCAAACTGCAGAGTTCAGAGAATGGAGAAATAGGATTAACAATCCAATAATCTACACAGAAAGTTGGCTCCAGAGGAATGGGAAGACCTTGAGAAATTTTCAAGACCATTAGAACTGTTAAGAAGAGGGTGGGTTGGAGCAATAAGACTCACCTAAAGAGACTAATGTGGCCAAATGAGAATAATTGCATTGGACAATCTGTAAAAATACCTGCATAAAACTAAAGGTACAAAAATATAGTATAGTTCTATAAGAATATTCTTAGAAATATCCATGTCCTGAAAGAACATAGGCCATCAGGAAATATTGAGGACTATGAACAGGAAAAAAAAAGGCCTTTTAGCTAGGTTGAATCAAAGAAGAGAGTGGAAGAGAGAAGGCTATTCTTTAGGAAGTTGTAAATATATCATGAAAGTGAGAAGGCTAAAGTTTTTATTTTTCTTTTGTCTCCCCTCCCTTCCAAAAGAGAAAGATATCTGGACTTGATATGGGAGATAAATGAGGTAATAAGAGATGACCCAGCTCTCTTCAGAGAGCTAGAGTCACCAAGTCCAAAGGATACCCCTAGGATTCTTGAAGGCCTGACAGATGATTACTGAGCTCCTGTCATCTCTGAAAGATGGCTGTGAATTAAAGGCAATATGAGGTAGAGAAGAGCAGGTGTTATCCTGATTTTTGACAGAAGGTATATTCTGCAAATTATGGGCCAAGAGGCTTGACTCCTACTCTGAGTCATATTCAATAATATATTTTAAAAGAAATGACTTGTGAATGTTTTTCAAAAGAAAACTAAAAAACTTTGCTAAGAATGAAGCAGGTGGAGTATACCTCAAGATCCATTAAAAACATATTCTTCAATTTGGAAATCTGATCATGGATCTGTTAACTTGAAAATGGAGGAGGAAGGAGAAAATGATCAACAAGAACAAGCATTACTTGATCAAGAATACATCATGCTAGACTAATCCACTTCCTTGTAATAAGTTAACTATACTGGCAGTTAAAGCAAATGGTATACATATTTTATACTTTTCTTTCAGAAAAATAGTTGACAAATTCCCATGCTGCCCTTGTAATCAAGGCTGAGATGTGAGCCAGGTGTTAAAATGCCATGGATTTGGGGATTGGTTCAATGATTCAACCCAAGGAGTACTTACTCATTATAGATAACAGCTTGGTAAATATCTACTTCAGTAACATGTCTGAGATGGAATTGGAATTCAGAACTTCCTGACTCCAAGTCCAGCACCCTATCCACTTAGCCAACCCAGTTGCTTCCTAGGAATCTATTCTTAGTCCTGCACTATTTAACAGCTTTGTTAATGACTTTGACCAAGCTATTGGCATCATGCTTGCTAAATCTGCAGATGGCAATGTCAGGAAGGATAGCCAACATAGTGAATTTCTACAGGCTACAAACATAGGCCCAGAGTAGTACAGTTAAATTTAAGAGGTGTTAAAGTCATTCTGTACTTGTTTTTTTTTTTAAATCACTTTCGCAAGTGAAGGATGATGGAAACAGAGCTAAAAAATAGTTTGATTTGTCTTTGGATGATCTTGGACAATTGGGTGGAGGCAAGAGAATAATTAGGAGGCTATTGAAGAAATGTAAAATGAGATGTAATGGAAGAGATGAAGAGGTACAAGCATTTATTAAGTATCTGCTATGTGCCAGGCACTGTGTATTAAGTGCTTTACAAAAATTACTGGGCCAACTAAGGTATTGGCCATATGAGTGGTGAAGTGGGCAGTTATCCACTGTGCCAGTGGATAAAATTCTGGGCCTGGAGTCAGGAAGACTTATCTTCCCAAGGTGAAATCTGGCCTTAGGCACTTACCAACGGTGTGACCCTAAGCAAGTCACTTCACCCTATTCACCTCAGTTTCCTCATCTATAAAATAAGCTAGAGAAGGAAATGGCAAACCACTCTAGGGTCTTTGCCAAAAAAACCTCAAATGGAATCACAAACAGTATGACACGACTAAAAAGACTAAACAATAACAAGTATTGAAAAAATGGGTAAGAGAGATTGAGTTTATGGTAATTTCAAGGTTGTGAAACTGAATGCTCAGAAGAATGATAGAGCCTCAAACAGACATAGAGAAGCTTATACAAAGGGTTAGTTTGGCAGAGAGATAAGATAATGAGCTCTGTTCAGTGTGTGGTGAATTTGAGATGCCTATGGGACCTCCAAGTAGAAAAGTGGGATTGGAGCTCCGCAGAGAGTGGAGGACTAGATATGTAGATCTAGGCATTATCTGCAATGAGATGACAAGGAAAACCCCAGAGACCAGATGAAATCAGAGAGAAAAAGAGGGCCTGGGGCATAGCCTTAGGAGACACTTACAATTAGGAGGCTGAACCTAGATAATGATCCAGCAAAGATGGCTGAAGATAAGAGTGTCACACTCTGGAAATAAAGAATGTATGTGCTGGTGGGGATGATAGAGAAGGGGGGCAGGGAGACAGTGTCAAATACTGCAGAAAAGTCAAGAATCATCTTTGTGAAGAAACAGTGTCCCAAGGCACTGATGATAGTTCCCCAGTACACCATCCTGGTCCTATCACATCATAGGGGCAGCTAGATCTTTCAGTGGGTAGAGTGTGGGACCTGTAGTTAGTAAGACTTGATTTTAAATCTGGCTTCAGGTACTTACTAGCTGTTCAGCCCCAGGCAAATCACTTCTGTTTGCCTCAGTTTCCTCATCTGTAAAATGAGGACAACAGTAGCACCTACCTCCCAGGGGTATTGTGAAAATTAAATGTGACAGTTGCTCCCTAATCTGTATACACCCTGGTTATATGCCAGCTTTCTCCATTGCAAATCAGATTCAGAGTCTTCCCACTTGCCATTTCTTCCCCTCATTTCTCTCAAAAAACCCCAACACATCAAGTTTTGAGAATCTAGTAGCTTCATGTAGATTTAGTGTTTAAATTGCTCCACAACATGATTTTTTTCTGAAATGTTATTTTAAATCTATTTCAAACCAATATACCTGATTACTGAGATCTCATTCCACTGGTTTATATTCATTTCCTTTTTAGAATACATATATTGTAGGATCATTTGCAGCTCAATTTAGGGAGCATTGATTTATAGGATGGTATATACCAATTGCTCTATTTTACTGAGCTATGCTTTATAGAACTATTTTTTAGAATTTCTCCTTAATTTATATTCCTATGCACAGATCTGATCAGATGAAGGGTAGACTTAAGGAAGAAAAACTCAAGAATCAATTTAGTGCTGGGATAAGCAATTTTGGCATACTTGAAGGCATTTTACAAAGTTACTATTTGCATCAAAATATAATTTCAGTACAAACAACATGATACTGAAGTTCATTAAACACCCAGAATATCCAGAAATCAAGCAACATGGGTTTGAGGTTAATTTGTGTGATCTTTGGCAAATCATTAGGCCTCAGCTTCTTCCTCTATACAGTGAGAAGTTGGCCTAGAAGATTTCTGAAGTCTCTTCTACATTAGATGTTCTGATTCTGTGAAATTTATACATTTAAAGACTTCAATAGCTTCATTACAAAGGACAAACATTTAAAAACATGGAAGATTTCTGTTTCGATTAACAATAGTAACTCACATTTATGTGACATTACAATTCACAGGGGTCATTTGATCCTCACAACAATCCTGTTACTTGGCAATCTACTAATGTAAGAGTTCTGCATTTTGTGTGTGTGTCCTGGACCCCCTGGAGCCTGGTGAAACTCCTCAGAAAAATGTGTTTAAATGCCAACAATTAAATATGTAGGATTTTAAAGGAAACCAATTATATTGAAACACAGTTATCAAAACATCTTTAAAAAAAAAAAAAACAAGGCCATGGACTCCACTTAAGTATCACTGCTCTAAATCAAGGGCATACAGGTTCAGGGAAAGTGACATGCTGATAGGCATACAGCTAAACTGTATTTTTAAGTTTGTATTACACTTCAGGTCTAACTCTTAAGTCTAGTGCCTTCCCTAAGCCAGGCTGTTTTTTTTTTTTTTTTTTTTTTTTTTTTTTTCTGGTTCCTGAAAACAAATAATCAGAATAGAACCACAGAGAATCTGACTTTTAAATCCCATCCATTTTCTTCTTTTTTTTTTTTAAACCCTTCCATCTTAAATTTTTTTTAATCTTCCATCTTAGAATCAATAGTGTGAATTGGTTCCAAGGCAGAAAAGAAGCAAGGGCTAAGTAATGGGGGTCAAGTTACTTTCCCAGGAGTCACACAGCTAGAAGTGTCTGAGGTCACATTTGAACTCAGGACCTCCTGTCTCTAGGCCTGGCTCTCAACGAACTGAGCCATCTAACTGCTATAAATCCCAACCATTTTCCACCTAAAATTACTATAAAGTAAAAACTAGCCTACTACAATGAGCCTTAGCCATATATGAGCAGAGATGTGGCTAGATATGGGTAAATAAGGCCAGACCAAGAGAAACTGAAAAAGCATTGAGAAGGTTACCATAGGGTTTGTTAACTAGAAAAAAACACAGAATTATTAAATAGTCAGAAAAAACACTCTTTAATTAAGGAAAGGGATTCAGTGCTTTCTTCAAGGCCTCCACACAGAGCTGCACACTACAAACCTATGCAGAGTCAGGAGACTATGGTTGCTCTGGTCACTGATCTCTGGGAGAACAAATGGCACTAGACTGACAACTTCAAAGAGCCATTCACTTGGAAAGCTTGAATACTTTTCTTGGGGAACTTGGGGACTGAGCATGAGAGGGAAAGTTGATTGACTTTACTATGGTAACAAAGGAAAATGAGGAGTCCCAGACAGGAATAACAGTGAGGGGCTGATGCTTTACAAAGGACAGGAAAGGGAAAGATCCAGCCAAGGGCTGGGCTACCTCTGGTAAAGGACTTTAGCCTAAGGGGAGAAACCATTTGGACAAAAGAGATACTTAACATCTGATAGGATTAGCCCTCCCCACCTAAACTACTTTAAGGACTATTGTTAGTCTGATACTCAGAGGTTGGACTCTCTCTCTCTCTCTCTCTCTCTCTCTCTCTCTCTCTCTCTCTCTCTCTCTCTCTCTCTCTCTCTCTCTCTCTCCAAGGTTAAACTTGGGGCTTTTCACTTTTAAGCTAACTAAACTGGGGGTCATCGAATCTTACTAGGCTACAGGTTTGGGGGCTTCTAGGTTCCATGTTGACAGGTTTTTAAAAAGGAACATGGCATGGAGGGGGAGGACTTGGGTTTTATATAGGGGAAAAAAATCTGTTCTTGTAACACCAAGGTTATTGACTTATCTGAAGCTTTCTCTCCTACAGGATTAGTGATTAGGGCAGTGATGGGCAACCTTTTGAGCTTGGTGTGTCAAAATTTGCCAAAAAACTGAGCATCACTCGGCTAGTGTGTCACTTTGAGAAAAAAACCATAATTTCGTGACATTTATAGTTTAAATAACAAAAATGCATAATTGTAATATACAACTATATTTAATAAACCAAAATAGGTAAATTACTATAGGTAGAATTGTCATCTATAGTGCCCAGAGTGTCTACACTACACTACAGCAAATGTTTCATCCTCGGCACGCGGCCCCATGCTTCTCTGTATGCGGCCACATGTCATCGAAAATGGCTATGCGTGTCAGTGCTAACACACGTGTCATAGGTTTACCATCACCGGATTAGGTCATCCATTGTCCAAAATCTGGCTCCCTAAATCCTCATGACTTCTCCTCCAATGTCTCTAAATCCCAGCAGCATCTCTGCTTATCTTGAATTAAAAGCATTATGGTATTACTCCACCTTCTCCAGAGGGTCCTAGTGATAAGAATTATGGGGGTAAATATGTCCAGGCCAACATAGATCCCCTGACTGTTTAGCTTTACTGCTTCTTACCTTGGGTATGTCTTATCTCTCTCACGCAAAAAACGCACCTCATTAATTTGTACATGACAAAGTCTTCATGTTTGCAAACTTACCATGTGCTGCTAATTAATCACAAGTACAGCTTCAGTCTCCGAAAATGAGGGAACTAGCATTTGATGGTCAGATCTAGATTCTATTTTAAAAGCAGAGATTAGAAGTGAAGAGAAAAGCAGTGAGGGAGGGGAAGGGGGATGATTTAGGAGCAAAGGTCACACATTTCATCTAAAAGAAAAAAGAATGAGAAGGATGACCACTTCTGTATAGAGATCATAAAGCTGCTTTAGCTCCTCCTCTTCCTATGCCACACACAGGAAAAGGCCTGGTCTTTTCCTTTAGAAAGCCATAGATAAATGATTAGATTTGTAAACTATTCCCGGGTCCCTTTCCCCTTTGGTGATTTGGAATTTAATTCTATGACTTATAAAAGAACAGTTTTTAAAAGACATTTCGGTGCTTCTGGGCAGTTATAAGTCTAGAACTCAAAACAATGGCCCCAGGAAGTCAAACTTGGTTTTGAAAGGATAGTTCCTTAGTCCCCTTACTGTATATAAAGCTAATTTTCCGATTTTGTTTTTTCTTCTCAAACCTTGGGATTCTTTTTGTAACTCCTAAAACTCCCACTCTTATTTTGTGCTTCCTTGGGTTCTTAATAGGATGGCAGAGGTCTAGAATACCATCTTTTCATTTCTCCCAGATCCATATCCAACCCAGGCCAAACTGTAAAGCCTAGCCTCCTGAATTATAATCATAGCTCCTTCATTTTTGTTTGCTTTTAGAATTTAAATCTAATGTCTTGAACCTGCAATTCTGTTATCCACCCTAATAACCAAAATAAAGAATGACAATAAGAGTCTGATCAAGCCCAAACCTTAGAACCTCCTTTGTTCCACAGCCAAGATCCATGCACAAATCACTTCTCTAGAAGTAAACAAGAGGACAATTAATGAACAGTCCCATCAATTGCCTCTACCTCCAAAAGATATATTTCATTTGGGGGACCATAGAGAGAGGAGTCTGTCTCATTCATTCTTATTTCCTCACTCCCACTATTTTCCCCCCTAAGTCTAGGATTATATGCTGTGGTTACATCAAGGAAGGATAGGAGTTTCTCTCCCCTCCAACTGAATTTTCATGTTGCTCAGGTCTCTTTGACCATCCTGCTGGCAGACAAATATAAGTATCTGGGCTTGGAATGGGACTGAGAAGAAATGTTGGAGCCAACCTAATTATATGACATTAAGAAGGTAAGAGAGAATCTGGTTAGAAATTCTGTCTGAAGATTCCATTCTTGCTCTTGAGAAATGCTATTTGGTACTTCTTTTCTGGAATACGGTTTCTGTTCAAAATCTGACCTTGAGAAATTTCTTTTTCTTCCTCTACTCTTTTCTCTGAAGTTGAGGAACTATATTGTCCTTTTCTGCTCTCATTTTCCAAGGCCCTCTAGCTTCAGAGAACTCAAGTGACATAATTCTAATTGTAAGTCTGAAATCACCAAATAATCTGGCTCTTTTGATGGTCCATTCCCTTAATGATAAATGAGATACTTTCTCACCTGAAGAAACACCATCAGAAAAGGGAGGTAAGAAACCACTCTTATTTGCTATTCTTAAAAGCCCTTCCTGAAACAAAAATGCTGGAGTTTTTTTGTGACTTTAGAGATGATATTCATACTGCCCAAGTTCTGGCTGATATAGGAACCCAGTTCTTCAGAGATCTTTGGGAAAAACAAATGGTACTCTCAGGAGGAATGGACAACATTAGAGTATAGAAAAAGCCTATTAAAAAAAGGAAAAAAAGGAGTGGAAAAGCTTAATTAAAAATAGATCCCCAAATCCCTCTCTTTTCATCCTGGACATTTTTAGATCACTAAAAAAGGATGGCCCATCTTCACAAGAAATCTCAGCAGGAACACAGCCAAATGCTGCCTTGGGCACAGGTTAGGGTTCTTCCCACAGCTTGTTTCACAGTTTCTAAGAATCCTTACCAAGTTTAAGCAGATTTTGTGGGATTTCAAAGGAATTTCGACACTCACTCTTACACTGCCCTGTATATTATTGGGGAGACCTGCTGAAAGGAATGACCACCTACTCAAAAGAATCTTGAATTTGGTGTTAATGTCACAAAGGCTCTTTTATTTCATCCTTAAGAAAATAGGTACTCCCAAGCCAGTGTTACAAATGTTATAGCCAGCCAGCAAGCACAAGAAATGAGAGCATGCAGATTCCCTTTTATCCTAGTCCCTAACACGAATCAGTCCCTCCCTTCATTTACCATTGGCTGCTTACTAGAGTTATAATCTAGTCACCAGAGCCAGTTGATCAGAACACAATTTACAACCCCAATCATTCACATGGGTTCTAACCAAGCAATCAAAGTAAAGCAACTTCACCCACTAGCCTCTTAAAGGACTAACCTCTCATGTGTTTCTCGTCATGTCCTGCTAACATGGATGTGGGAGAAAGGTGCTTAAGCTGGGAACATAAAACAACTCATTTTTTTTTCTTTTCTTTTCACTCCATTATACAGGCCTATGAGAGGAGTCCACCATCTCAACAGACCTGTTCCTCACAGCTGCTAATGGGGAGTAGAAGTTCAAGATACCACAAGTTCAACTGAGACCTCTGTAATCCTAGAGATTTTTATCAAATAAAAAATGGGGAAAGTGGATTTTCTAAGTACTGGTACATTGTTGAAGTTAGCTAGTAATTTAGCAGTTATGATCTAGAAGTGGCAGTAGGTCACAAAAGGTAAAGACAAAGGGATAGACTTTGGAGAGATAGAACAAGACTATGTCCTGGATAGATATTAGCAAGGTAGCAGAAACCTAGTCCAGAAATGACCTGCCAAAGTGAAGCCAGAGCCCTGGAAGCAGCCAGGGTATCTCGAATTGCTGGAGGAGGGGTGGGATTTCTCAAGTACCTACTATGTGTCAGGTATTGTGTTAGGTGTGCTACAAATATCTCATTTGATCCTCACAACAACTCTGGAAAATAGGTGAGGTATAACTGACACAAACATTGGTTAAGAGACTTGCTGAATATCAACCAACTATTAAGTGTCTGAGACAGAATATGAACACATTTTCTTGACCACAGACCCAGGACTCTATCCACAAGGCAGAAAGACAAGGTCCAGGCTGACATGAATACCAGAGTACAGAATGATGCAGGAAACAGCCAAAAGCTGAAAATCAGTGAGAATAAATGGGAGAAAAGACAGTTTGGTGTTGGAGGGTGAGCAATCAGCCAACCAGTAATCTATTCACAACAAGAAGGCAGATTAAGATTTTTGTAAGAGTTTCATTCCATTAGTTATTTCCAATAGATAGCCCTGGACCCTCTTCATAGGAA
>NC_058136.1:26784494-26823624 GCF_016433145.1 Gracilinanus agilis | reverse complement strand
GGAAGGATTCAAAATTTATAAATGAGGTGGTCCTTGCAATAATGCTGCTTAGAATACCAAGCAATGCTTCCATGTACACAGACTAAAAGTTTTCCTTTGTACAGGCTGGTGAAAAGAAATTGCCTAAAGACTAACTTGGGAAGGGGAGTCTTCCTTCCATCCCTCTACTATATCTGCCTCATCAGAGGGACTTCTTACAAACCAGTTTGGGGAGATACATGTGGGCTCTGGAACCTGGCATTTGAGTAGATATATGTCATGACCCGGTCACAAGCATTTATCTTCCAAGGGATGTTTATTTGTAAGGTAACCAGTGAGTTCCTTCCATTCTTCAGAGTTCTATAAGCACAGGAAAAGGAGGAGTGAGTTTTAAAGATTGCCCATTGAAATCTTTTTTTTTATTTTTTTAAACCCTAATATCATATATATATATATATATGTATATATATATATATCCTTCTATATATTAATTTTATTTGTTACAGGGCTAGGCAATGGGGGTTAAGTGACTTGCCCAGGGCCACACAGCTGGGAAGTGTCTGATGCCAGATTTGAACCTAGGACCTCGCGTCTCTAGGCCGGGCTCTCAATCCACTGAGCCATCCAGATGCCCCCCATTGAAATCTTTAACATTACTGCTGAAAGGAAAAAAACAGAAGCTGATGATCTCCATGGAAATGATGCCTAATAAAATATAAGGAATATGTTCTAGACTGGTACATGTGCCAAATGGCCATGGGCTGCCTGACACTTGGCAATGCATTGGATGTCTCTGTTTGTTAATAGCAAACCATTCATTTTCTACTCTAGAATTAAATTTAGTCTAATGAGGTTAGCCTGAAACTAAAGTAAAACAGCCTAAAAGTTATTGATATCTTCAAAATGTATTTTCTGGCCATATTTTCCACAGGCTCTCTGCTGCAACGTTAATGAGATTGCTATGTGGAGGGCATAAATAAACCAAGAGATGGATGCTTTGTATATTCCCATGTAAACTCAGCATAGGAAGACATAGTATTAAGCTATACACACATGGTATATGTTTTTTGAATCATGGGCCTCAATGTGAGAAACTCTGACAAAGCAAAATAGGATTGCTTTTTTTTTTTTTAATTTTAAACCCTTAACTTCTGTGTATTGACTTATAGGTGGAAGATTGGTAAGGGTAGGCAATGGGGGTCAAGTGACTTGCCCAGGGTCACCCAGCTGGGAAGTGTCTGAGGCCGGACTTGAACCTAGGACCTCCTGTCTCTAGGCCTGGCTCTCAATCCACTGAGCTACCCAGCTGCCCAGGGTTGCTTTTTAAAGGAAGTTGTTGTTCAGTGTTCTGTGGGCCAATTAAGCAACTGATTAAAGGCCAACTGCTTATTTGGAGGTTTCTGGAAGATAGACAACTATCAGATTACAATTTAGATAAGGAATGTTAAAAAATTCTAACCATGTACTTTTTATTGCCTTAAAAATTATCCTCCACCTTACAACTTACAGTAATCTCGGAATACATCATGATTCCTTCCTCCACTGATGTAGAACTGTAAGCTTTAGGAGAAGGTTTTATGAGTTTCTCTAGGCAACCTTCTGATGAGTTTTTCTAAACATAGCTAGGCTTGTCCTTGGATGACAAACACACATCCCATTACTATCTATGTCCCCAATATCATTCTAGCTTGGGAGACCCTGGCCAAACTTGAGATCAAATGACAGTCTCAGAGAATCCAGCATCACCTCTGAGACAGGTTGAGGCATTGGAAAACTTTAGTGGAGGTCAGAAAGGAATATATTTAGTTGATTATTTTGTTCCTTTTAAGGAGATGTGTGCTGTTCTGTCCATAAAGTACAAAAGCAATATAGTTATTGGGGCAAACAACAGTTGCCATATTCCCCAAGGGAAGATATGTGACTCTCTTTGACTCTGGAGCTCCTTGCAGTCAGCACAAGGAATCATTTAGAAATAAGTTGCTATAATGGTCTTTATAGGCTGGCACACCATATCATGGTGGCAGAATTGGTTCCTCTTAAGGGAAGACAGAGAGACAGAAATGAGATCTTTTCATTATGGTGCAATTCACATATGGGGATCTGACCATCTCAGGTGGTTTCCCCCTTGTGCTTAGGTTCATATTTCTCTTTGGGTGTCCCTGGCAAAGAAATTTTTGCTATCTTGCTGGAAGCTGCCTGAAATCCTGGGCACAGCAAATACTGGTAGTAATCAATCCATGTCATAAGGCTAGCCACAATGCTCTAGATCAGAGGTGTCTCCTGTCTGGTGCTATCAGGTGCAATTCAAAACAGATTAAAACAAAATTGAGAAATGTTTAACAAAAAAAGATAAAAATAAAGTACAACATAGTTGTCAATTTGGGGTTTTCTAAATCAGCTTTTGGCCTTCAGAGACCTATTTATGTTTGAGTTGGACACCACTACTCTAAACAACATACTCAGGAGCCTTCCTTCAGTCCAATTTGATGAACTTTGGACCATGGGCTTTGTGTGTGTAGTCAGCAGATTCTGTGTGAGAGTTGCATGTTTACACTTACTTGTTTGAAGGGCAGCTTGTGATCCAGTAGCCTGTCCTCATCCTTGCCTTTAATGCCAACTAAAAAATCCTGAATAAGATTGCGTTTTTCATTTGTTGGTAACCTACTTTACTGCTGTTTCAAGAGTTGTCTCTAGCCCACCCTGAGACCTTGGAGATCATCTAGTCAAACCCCCTCATTTTACAGATGAGGAAACTGGGGCTTTTCTCAATAGGAGCCACCAGTGTTCCACCCCCACCAGTCTTGTCTCCCACAGTGAGAAAACCACTAACTATCTGGAAAAATGGTTTTCCTAACTTCCATTAGGCTCAAAAAAAATCTTTAAAGTTTCCAGAAAATAAAGGACCCTTTAATAGGTTTCAGACCTGAAAAAAAATTTAACAAAAGAAAATAGTTTGGTCAGTTATGACCCCTTGAAAAGTCTTGAAAAACAGGAGGGGGAGAAGTAAATAAAATGTAGATGTTCTTCATTAGGGGACAGAGGAAAAGGCAAGTCAGGTGCTGAAATAAGAATAGGAAAAGTTTCTTTCAGATTAAGGGAAAATGCTGGGGCTTTGGTCTCTGTGTGCTTTGGGGCCTTTTTTTTAATAGTCTGACTTCATATAGAGACCTATTACAAAAAAGACTTTTCCCTACTCAGACCATGGAGAGAAATCTAAATGCTTAAATTGGGTGAGATCAGTCCAGGAATCAAGAATAAATACAGCCCTACCTAACACAATTAGAGTTACTAAGCCATTAAGCTACTCTTGTCCAGATTCACACCAAACTTTCCTGCCTCAGGTGGCAAGAGCCCACAGACTTTAGCCCCTACTGGCAGCTGTAAACAGATAATGTTGTGGGAAGCCAATAAGAGAAACAGCCTCAAATGTATAGAAATCCAAGACTCCTCTTTTGACCCCTTTTGTGATCCGCACTTTTTCTTGTTGAAAAATATTGTGACCTTGTTGGAAAACTTTGGGTTCCTAGTAAGCCAGCAGTCAAGAGGTTAACATTCTCTTTGGTCAGAAATACAACTGTTTTTGTTTCAAAAGTAGTTTAGATAGCCAAGGCCAAATCTAGACAAAACCTCCTCCAGTGGGGGCTATCCATCCCTGAGAAAAGTATCCCAGACTTAGTTTACTGATAATGAGGCGGCTACGATTCAACCTTGTATTTTATCTTCACTTTCACTTTGAATCTACTGAAACCAATGAGATTTTTTGTGTTTTGATATGACATAATTTGTAATTTCTGCACAATTGTGAACTTTCTTTGTGCTTTCATGTGTAATGGGTTTTGTATACATTATATAATAAAATCCCAAGCTCGTTGCCAAAGACACAGCAGCAGCATGAACTGACAGAAAGATCACCTGTGTCCATTACTTTCTTATCAACTAAGCCATCCTTATCAGATTATCTGGAGATGATAAACAGATTTCGACATAAGGTTGCTTTCCAGTGTCTGGGAGATCCCATGCAAGTCTCAATTTGTCTGGGAGGACACTGGAGTTAAATCAAGCAAATGGTAATGGAAAGTGAAGTTTAGTCAATATGGATCTTGTGCTAAGGGAATTCTATTTCTTCCAGATAAGCATTTTGTTCATCTCTTAAAGATGAGTGAATTCAAAATGACCAAGATTCAATTTGCAGTAATCTCATACCCCATTGGCCATGGCTTTAAAACAATAGCTTCATATTCTGATCACTTGATTTGTCATCATTAAAAATAAAAGATACAACCATTGGTTTCTGCTGGCACCTACAAGAATTGCAAACTTAACCTCAGTTGCCTAGCCCTTATCATTCTTCTGCCTTGGAACAGATAATTGGTATTGATTCTACAACAGAACATAATGAAGTGATTTGCCCAGGGTCACACAGCTTGAAAATGTCTGAGGCCAGATTTGAACTGAGGATCTCCAATCTCTAGACCTGACTCTTTATCGATTGAGCCACCTACCTTCCCCATATCTTAATTTTGTGGTGTGTCAGAATAATGTGCTTTTCTTCAAATTCATAATTGGAAGAAAATGTGAAATATCTATGAGAGGACAGTGAAAATAAAGATTTCCACTTCAACCAAGTTCATGGTTTCCCTGAAATCTATCCATAGCTTGTAGAATCTCCCACTTCAAGATAATGGTGAAGCATTTTTTGTCTGGAGAGATGATGACCAAGCCTTCAAAATGTCCATAGGACAAATTCCTTGAGTTCCAATAAATCATTCATTATGTCAAGGAGAATATACTAAAGCTAGAAATTCAAGGCAAATAAAGATGATTGCACATGGGTGTATATCTCATAACTCTGACTAGGTCACATGTAATCTACTTCCAGTGGCCGTTTGCCTGTAAAGTAATCAGTGAGCTCTTTCTGCCTAAAAACAAAAGAAAGAGAGCTACGTTTGAAAAAAATATTATAAACTTTGGCATTGCTATAATGTACAGAGGGATTATTGTTGAAAGAATGGAGAGATAAATGAGTAAGATATATGAAGAAGAACGTATAAATGGTGATGATCCCTTAAAGTGAGTAGGAAAAAAGTCTCTGTTTTTGTCTAGAATCATGAACAGGAATAGCCAGGAATGTGTTAGATTCCAGATCTACACCCCTGTCTAAAGCTTGTCCAAGGAGCAAGGAAGGCCCCAGTTCTAATGCAGTTTCTTTCAGGACAACTCGATAGATGGGGCTGAACCAATTTGAATTCTGATGGCAGCCTTAAAATGAAATCAACAGCTTTTTATAGTCTTTACTTCTTCCTTTTCCTCTCCATATTTGTATAACATTTCTAAGTAGATTCAGTTTCAATTAGAGAATTGAGCCTTGGTCCTTCATAAACACAGAGAACAGAAATACAAAGGCAATCTCCAAAATTCCCCTTAAGCCAGAAGTTCTTAACCTGAGGTCCATGGAAGAGGACTACGAATGGATTTCAGAAAAAAATTGTAAACTTAGAGAGGAAAAATGACATCTTGATTTATCTAGCCTCTAATCAAAATTGAGCAACAAGCCACAATAACAATAACAATAATTTGTGACATAGTCACCACTTGAAATCACTATACTCATATTGCATTATATTTGTTGCAGATATCTCAAAATATTGTTTATACTCATCAATATTTCAAAATTACTTAATATAGTAGATCTACTAGATCATTGCTATATCACAATTTTAAAAAATGCTATAATAACTATATTTCAGTTTAACTTTGTTTTTCATTTTAGGAACTTAGAAATATGATTCTGTAAAAGGGTATATAGGCTTTACTGGAGTGCCCAAAGGGTTCAGGACATAAAAAAGCATTAAAGAACGTCAACCTATACAATAATTTTCACAGGTGTGCCAAGGGGTTAGAATATACATATTATAGCTTATGAGGGAAAAAAAGCTGATTATAGGGTTTTAGGAACATACAATCCCGCTACCCATCCCCAAACCTAATTCCAGGGAAAGGTTAGCATGTTGAGTTTCAATATATCATTGCCTAAGAATGAATACAATCCCTGAAGAGAATGTCTATTACATGCCAGCAGAATAGAACTGCAGACCAAGCAGAGAGAAGCTTTTCAACTGATCAAGCAAGGATGTGGGGCAGGATGACAAGTTATGATTAGAGAACTCTGAAAGGAGGGAATCTTAACTTTTTGTGTCACTGGACATCTTTAGCAGTTGACTGAAACTCATAGTTCCCGTTTGAGAATAAAGGGTTTCTTCAAATGAAGGAAATGCAGAATTGAAGTAAAGGTTAGTGAAAATAAAGATTTTTCCCCCATTCAAGTACATAGACACTGTGAAATCTAAACAGGGGACTATCTGTGAGATACTCCCTTTGTTAAGAAAGAAAGCAAGAGGGGGCAGCTGGGTAGCTCAGTGGATTAAGAGTCAGGCCTAGAGACGGGGGAGGGGGGGCGGGGTGTCCTAGGTTAAAATTTGGCCTCAGATATGTCTTGGTTGTGTGACCCTGGGCAAGTCACTTAACCCCCATTGCCCAACCCTTACCACTCTTCTTCCTTGGAGCCAATACACAGTATTGACTCCAAGGTGGAAGGTAAGAGGAAAGAAAGAAAGGAAGAAAGGAAGAAAGGAAGAAAGGAAGAAAGGAAGAAAGAAAGAAAGAAAGAAAGAAAGAAAGAAAGAAAGAAAGAAAGAAAGAAAGAAAGAAAGAAAGAAAGAAAGAAAGAAAGAAAGGCTCATATCGCCCCTATGGGAAACAAAGGTTAAGAGAAGATGAATCTGCACTAAAAAAATATAGACATGGAACAATCAGTCAAATCAGGCAGGGTTATGACAAGGAATCTAGTACAGGATCCTTGAAACCTCTCTACAGAGTGTGGACCTGAGACAGTCACTTGGTCTGGAGGGACTGAAGTGCAGGCCAGAATCTCCTATAAGGGAGACCCAGGTAAAGTAAGGTGAATTTGATACAAAAAAAAATTAGTGATATAGCAATTCATTTCACAGCATGGTATCCACAGATAGTCTATGCATAGATTTGAGGGGATTTGTACGAGTCAGCCCTGCTGTGAATTATTGCTCCATGGTAAGATTTCATGCTATAGATTTCTCTTCTCTTTACCTGGGTCTCCATTATGGGAGATGCTGTTCCACCTTCTGCTTTCCTTCTGGACCCCAGGCCTGTCTTGTGTCCACATTCTGTGGATGGATTGGAGAGAGTCCATTTTGAACTCCAACTTCAGGGCCCCTGTTGTGACAGATGGCTGCATGATTCGATTTTTTGCTACAGATTCCCTGTCTTTTACCTGGAGATTATTTTGGGGAGGGATTCTTCTTCAGCTTCTATATTTACTCTTGTTCAAAAGACCTTCTCAGGTATACAGTTAGCCCATGGATGGATTTCAAGAGTTTTATAGGAGAGCCATCTTTTGATTCCTCTGCTGTGACTGATGGCACCATGGTTGGGGGTTATATATTAGATCTCTTTTGTCTTTACCTGGGTCTCCTATATAGAAGATTCAGAACCATCTCTTGCATTACTTCTAGAACAAGGAACTGTCTTGGGACCATAGACAAGCTGTGGAACATTTTTAGGGGGTCTCTGAATATTCTTGTGGTATTAGAATACTGAATATTCTTGTGGCCTGCTGTTTGTAACCAATATGTTCATGATCGGATTTCTTGTTGCATATTCCTCTTCTCTTTACTTGAGGCTTCCCTTGGGAGCATTCTGGTCTAGTTCCTATTGTCCCTCCTGATGAAGGGACTAAGGTCCATAGACTTTGGATAGAATATAGGGGATCTGTTCTAGAATCCAACCTACGCAACCCCTGTTGTGAATGATTGTCCCATGCTTGGATTTTCTGTTGCAAATTTCTCTTTTCCTTACCTGGATCTCCATTACAGGGAATTCTGGTCCATCTCCTACTTTACATCTACACTTAAGGATTGTCTTTGTGTCACATGCAGTTCCTGAAAAGACTTTGGAGGTCTCTTCTGAAACTTAGCCATAGCCCCACTGCTGTAACCATTTGCTTCATAGTTGGATTTCTTATGGCAAATTCCTCTTCTCTTTACCTAAGGCTTCCTTTTAGGGGATTCTAGCCTAGTTCCTCTTATTTCTCTTGTGTAAGGGCATGTCTAAGGTCCATAGACATCCACAAATGGATTTTAGAGGGTCTTCACTAGTCCATGTTCAGATTCCCTGCTGTGACTGACCACAACATGGTGGGATTTTTTCCTTCAGATTCATCTTATTTTTGCCAGGGTCCTCCTTATGGAGTATTCTGCTCCAGTTCCTACTCCAAGAGACTTTCCTAGTTTCTAGTTTCAGAGAAGGTTCAAGGATAAATTTCAGGGAACCAACACCAGATCCCCCTTTAGATTTCCCTGCTGTGACAGGTTGCACCATGGTTCTATTTTTTGTATCAGATTTTTCCTGCATTTATCTAGGTCTCCCTTATGAGGGATTTTGGCCCATCCCATCCCTTCCCTTCCCAATAGACCAAGTGACTGTGTCAGTTCCAAGGTAGTCTGTGGATAGATTTTAGGTTATCTTCACTAGAATCCACAGCTTCAATCCTCCTGCTGTAATAGTTCCATGGTTGCATTTTTTCTATCAGATTCCCCTTGTCTCTACCTGGATCACCCCTCTGGGGAATTTGGTCCTAGCTTCTACATTTCCTTTAGAACAAGGGACTGTCTCAGGTCCTGAGATAGGATGTAGGTAATTTCAGGAAGTCTGAATAGAATATTTTTATGACCTGCTTGTTATAAGGGATATTCTCCATACTAGGATTTCTTTGCTACAGATTATTTTTATCTTTACTTGGGTCTTGCTTACAGGAATTCTGACTCAGCTCCTGCTTTCCCTTTCAACTTAAGGATTGTCTTGGGTTCACATTGAAGCTTTGTAAATAGATTTCTGTGATCTTTTCTTGAGCCCTTTGGGCATGACTGGTTGCTTTATTATTGAAATTTTCCATCAGATTCCTTTTGTCTTTACCTGGGTCTACATATGGGACAGTCTGACCCATCTCTTCCATTTCTTCTAAAACAAGAGGGCATCTTGAGTCCACAAACAGGTTGTGGAATAATTTCAGAAGCTCTGTCTCCTAGAGTACTCCTTTGCCCTGCTTGTAATGATGAATTTCATGCATGATTGAATTTCTTGATTCTTCTTACCTGCAGATCCCACATTTAGGGTCTTGACCTAAGTCTTCTGTTTCTAGACCATAGAAAGGTTGAAGGTCAGCAGAGAGTCGTTCTTTTTTTTTCTTTTTTTATTTAGAATATTTTTCCATGGTTACATGATTCATGATTTCCCCCTTCCCTGCTCTTTCCTCCCCCCTCCCAAAGCTGACAAGCACTTCCACTGGGTTATACATGTATCATTGTTCAAAACCCGTTTCCATGTTATTCATATTTGCAGTAGAGTGATCTTGTAACATCAAAACCCCAATCATATCTCCATCGAACTACGTGATCAATTATATGTTTTTCTTCTGCGTTTCTACTCCCACAGTTCTTTCTCTGGATGTGGATAGCATTCTTACTCATAAGTCCCTCAGAATTGTCCTGGGTCATTGCATTGCTGCTAGTAGAGAAGTCCATTACATTCAATTGTGCCACAGTGTATCTGTCTCTGTGAACAATGTTCTCCTGGTTCTACTCCTTTTGCTTTGCATCAATTCCTGGAGGTCATTCCAGTTCACATGGAATTCTTCCAGTTCATTATTACTTTCAGCACAATAATTTTCTATCTCCATCAGATACCACAATTTATTCAGCCCTTCCCCAAATGATAGACACCCCCTTATTTTCCATTTTTTTGTCACCACAAAGAGCGAGGCTATAAATATTTTTGTACTTGTATTTTTCCTTATTATCTCTTTGGGGTACAAACCCAACAGTGGTATGGCTGGGTCAAAGGGTAGGCATTCTTTTAAAGCCCTTTGGGCATAGTTCTAAATTGCCTTCCAGAATGGTTGAACTAATTCACAACTCCACCAGCAATGTATTAGTGTCCCAATTTTGCCACATTCCATCCAACATTTATCATTTTCCTTTGCTGCCACATTGGCCAGTCTGCTATGTGTAATGTGGTACCTTAGAGTTTTTTTAAATTTCTATTTCTCTAATCAGGAGGGATTTAGAACACTTTTTCATGTGCTTATTAATAGTTTTGATTTTTTATGTGAAAACTGGCTATTCATGTCCCATGACCATTTGTCAATTGAGGTAGATAGTCTTTCAATAGATTTCATAAGATTTGTGCTAGAGTTCACATTAGGCCTTCCTGCTGTGAATGATTTTCCCTTGGGTGAATTTTATGTTGTAATTTCTTCTTCTCGTTACCAGCGTCTCCATTCAGACAATTCCAGTCCACCTCCAGCTTTCCCTGTAGAAGTTGGAATTGTCTTAAGACAATATGTAGTTTGGGGATAAATTTGGGGCATCTTTGCTAAGGCCAACTTCAATTCCCCCTGCTGTGAGTGTTTACATTTCCTTTTGCACTTTCCTCTTTTCTTTATGTGAGGCTTCCTCTTGGGGGATTCTGACCCACTTCCTGTTGTCTCTTACAAGCAAAGGACACTTCAAATTGCCCAAATGTCTAGGAAATGATTTTAGGAAATCTTTACTAAAAGCTAAGTTAGACTCTCCTGATGTGAATATTTTAACCATGGGTGAATATCATTTTACAGATTCTTCTTCACTTTGTCTGGGACCCCATTTCTGGCAATTCTAGGCTAACTCATACCTTTGCATGTAGAAATAGGAATTGTCTTGGGACAACATGCAGTCTTGGGGTAGATTTCTTGGGATTCTTCCCCAGCTGGCAGCAGAAGATGAAGGTATAGGTGAAGGTGTGGGAGGCTAAAGGGAGTTGTGCTTCCCATCCTGTTACAAGGTATTCTGTAGTGTTTGCAGCCTCCTTCCTGGGAACTTAGTCAGCAAGGCTCTCAGTCCAGTCAGTGGGGGAGGGGTGTTGGAGATTGAGCTTCTCTGGCCTCTGAAGGCTTCTTATCTGCCCTATTGCTAAGATTAAGCCTGGACAGAGTTGATCTGCAGAGCTGGATGTACTTTGAGGCCAAAACAGGGAGAAAGGGTGGGGGCAAGATGGGGCATTTTGGCTAGGTCTAGGCTGCCCTCTCTGTGCTTCTCCTCCAGCTGCCTCCCTGCTGCCTGTGTTCAATGCCCCTCTGGGCTAGAGCCCTTGCCTGCCCAGAGATTCCAGCAACAGCTAGAGACTCACCATAGTAGGTAGGGGAGGGGTCCTGGGACCTTCCTTCTTCTTTTCCCTTGAACCCAAGAGTTCAAGAATTCAGGCTTTTTTTGGTGTACCTTTTAAGTTGAATCCAGCAGGAGGGTTCCCTGGCTCTGTCCTGTTTTTAGATTTGGTTTTCTATCTCCTCAAAGTACTTTGTTTTTGACTGGTGTGGAAGGATTTTCAGAGGTCTGGACTTCTACTATGTCTAAACTGACATCTTGACTCCACTGCAGATATGAGAAGTCTAAACCAGAGTTTAGGGTTGATTGGCCACTGCAAATGATTTTCCTATGGAAGGATTTGTTATCACAAACTCCTCTACTCTTTACCTGCATCTCCATTTCAAATTCTTGTCTACCCTCTGTTTTCCCTCTAGATTTATGTATTGATTTGAGATCACATGCAGGGTGTGTATAGATTACTGAGGTCTCTGCAAGAGCTCAGCTTCAGCTATCCTACTATGATTAACTGCTTTCTGGTTGGATTTTTTGTTGCCCATTTGTCTTCTTACCTGGGACTTCATTTTGTAGGAATCTGACCTAAATCCTGTTTCCTCTCTAGACCAAAGGACTAAGTTTTACAAATTTTCTGAGGATAGATTATCAGAGGACAAGACAAGAATCTGGTGTTCCTTTGGGAGGATTCTGGTCCCTTTCAACCAATGGACTCACAAAATTGTGCAAACGGTCCTTGAAATGATATTAGGGAATCTTTACTAGAGGCCACATTAGCTCCCACCTACCCCCACTCTGAATTATTTTCTCATAAGTGAATTTTATGTTGGAGATTCATCTTCTCATTTCCTGGGTCTCCATTCAGGCCATTATGGTTCACCTGCTACCTCCAATGTAGACTTAAGAGTTGTCTCAAGTCAACATTCAGACTAAAGTTAGATTTCTAAGGTCTTTGTTAGAGCCTATCTTCAGCTCCCCTGCTATGAGTGATTGCATCCTGGGTGGATTTCCAGTTGCACATTCACTTTTCTTTACTGGGGACTTTCTTTTGGCAAATTCTGGTCTAGTTCCTATTGTCCCTCTCACGAAGGGATTTTCTAAAATCCCCAGATTGTTCTTGGATAGATTTCAGGAAGGCTGTATTAGAGTCTAGGGTTGGCTTCTTGTGGTGAATCTTTTTCCCTGTGGTGTATTTTATAATGCAGATCCTTCTTCTATTTCCCTAGATCTTCAATTCTAGTGATTCTGGTCTAACTCCTGCTGTCCCAATAGCCTTAGTGATGGCATTGGGGCCACATGCAGTCTGCATATAGATTTCTAGGGTCTCTACAAGAATTCAGTTTCAAAATCCCTGACATGAGTGATTGCTTCCTGGTTGAATTTCTTGTTGCCCATTCCTCTTTTCTTTAGCTGGGGCTTCCTTTTGTAGAATTCTAGCCTCATTCTTTTTTTAAACCCTCACCTTCCATATTGGAATCAATATTGTGTCTTGATTCTAAGGCAGAAGAGCAGTAAGGGCTAGGCAATGGGAATGAAGTGATTTGCCCAGGGTCACACAACTAGGAAGTATCTCAGGTCAAATTTGAACCTAGGACCTCCCATCTCTAGACCTGACTCTCAATCCACTGAGCTTCCACCTCTAACCTCATTTTTAATGTCTTTTCCCACCATTCTGTGAATAACTCTCATTGATTGATTATTTGTTATAGATTCCTCTTCTATTTTCTTGCGCACACATTATTTTCAAGGTAATCTAAAGGAATTTCTTGGGACCACAAGCAGTCTATGGTTAGATGCCAAGTATCTCTGCTAACTAAGCTTGAGCCCCACCCCTTCTTTGACCAAAAGCTTCCTGACTGAACTTTTTGGTGCACATTCTTCTTTTCTCTTTTTTTCCCTCCTTTTTATTTTTTGGGGGTAGATTTTTGGGGTCTCTGCTGGAGCCCAACTTCAGTCCCCCTGCAGTGAGGGATTGTATCCTGATTGGATTTCCTGTTTCACATTTTCCTTTACCTGAGGCTTCCTTTTGGAGGATTCAGTCTAGCTCTTGTTGTCCCTCTCAAATAGTGGATTATCTGAAATTCCCAGATTCTTTGTGAATCAATTTTTGGAAATCTGTTCTAGAGTCTAGGGTTGGCCCTGCATTTTATCAGGGGTCGTTATAATGTAGTTTCCTTTTCTTTTTATGTTCATCATTTCTTATGGTACAATAGTATATACTATTACAACCATATACCACAACTGGCTCATCCATTCCCAAAGTGATAGACCACCCCTCAGTTTCCAATTCTTTGACACTACAAAAAGGGTTTTAAAAATATTTTGGTATGGGTAGGTCCTTTTCCCTTTTCTCTGATCCCTTTGGAATACAGGCCTAGCAGTAGTATTGCTGGGTCAAAGGGTATACATAGTTTTATGGCCCTTTGGACATGGTTCAATATACCTCTCTAAAATGATTATATCAGTTCACAGTTCTATCAACTGTGTATTAGTGTCCCAATTTTCCCACATGCCCTCCAATATTTTTCATTTTCCTTTCTGGTCAAGTTAGTCAATCTGGTAGACTGGGACCTTCTTTTGGAGGATTCTGGCCTGTTTACTTTTGTTCCTCTTGACCGAAGGACCCTCAAAAATGGCCCAATTGTCTGTAGATAGAGGTTAGGGCATCTTTAGGAGAGGCTGGCTTAGGTCTCTCTGCTGTGAATGATTCTTTTCCATAAATTGACTTTATGTTGTAGATTCCTCTCTGCTTTTCCTAAGTCCACATTTCAGGCCTAAGTTCACATTTTGGCCCACTCCTGGCTTTCTACATAGATATAGAAATGGACTTGGGAATATATTCAGTCTGGGATTATGTTCAGATTTCTGAGATCTCTACTACAAGTCATCCTCGGTTACCTTGCTTTGTTTGATTGATTTCTGGTTGTATTTCTTGTTGCCCATTCCTTTTATCTTCACCTATGGCTTCTTGTTGGGGAATTCTGGCCTAGTTGCTGTTTTGCTTCTCCACTAAAGGCATGCCTAAATTTCTCAGATGTTCTGGGGATAGTTTATTAGGGGACAAGAAAAGAATCTAGTTTTGGCCCCCATGCTGTGAATCACTGTATTTTAGATGAATTATTTGTTACAGATTTCTCTTTTCTTCCCCTGTGTCTAAAAGAAGCCAGATTCTTGTGTATAACCAGCTCTCTAGGTTGTCTTATGGACTTTCTTAGAACCACATGCAATCCATTGGTAGATATGTGAGGTTTCTGATGGAGCCCAGCTTCAGACCTCCTGCTGTGAGTGATTGAATGATGATTGGATTTCTTGGTACATATTCTTCTTTACTTGGGGCTTCCTTTGGGAAGGATTCTGGCCTAGTTTTAGATGTCCTTTCCCACTATTTTCCTATTAAGTTCTACAAACTGTCTGTAGGTAGATTTGAAAGAATTTGGACTAGAATCTAGAGGGGATATTTACTAGAGGGCTGTGAAAGATTTTCCAGTGGCTTGATTTATGTTTTATGTTCCTCTTTTCTTTCCTTGGGTCTGTACTTCAGGTCATTCTGGCTAAAATTCTCCTTTCCATGTTTACCTAGGAATTATTTTGGGGAAAAATGCAGTCTGGGGATAGATTTCTAAAATCACTACTAAAGCTCATCTTCAAGTCCCCTACTATGATTATATCCTGCATGGATTTCATATTATTCATTCATTTTTCTCTACTTTGGGCTTCCTTGTGGGCAATTTTGACCGAATTCCTATTGTACCTATTTATCTAGAACTCTCTTATGGGGAATTCTGGGTTTGTTCCTGTTTTCTCTCTAGATCAAAGACTGTTCTTAGTCCAGAGATAAACCATGCCTTGATTTTAGGGGGTATGTATTAGTGACCACTGTTGGGACTCTTTCCTGTGACTAATTAATTTCTGCATGGTTGGATTTCTGATGCAATTTCCTCTTCTTTTTAGCTAGATCTCCCCTATGGGAGGATCTGTCTTAGCTCCTAATTACTCTCTAAACCAAGGGACTGTCTTGGGCCCACAGATGAACTTTTCTTTGACTTTTAAGGAATTGTACAAGATTCCACTGTTAAGACCCTCAGCTGTGACTAATTGCTTCATGGTTGGATTTCTTCTCCAAATTCCTGTTCTCCTTACCTAAATTTCCCTTATACTGGATTCTGACATCGTTCCTGCTTTTTTTCTTTAGACCTATGTACTGTCTTTTGTCACCACATAAACCATCAGTTGATTTCAGAGAACATTTCCCTGTATAGATCCCTGGCAGTGACTCACTGCTTCATTTTTGGATTTCTTGTGGCAAATTCCTGTTCTCTTTACCAATATCTCTCTTTTGAGGGGAGTCAGGGTTTGTTACTGCTTTCTCTCTAGAACAAGGACTATGTCCAGAGATTAAACCATCTCTTATTTTAGTAGTTCTGTACTAGATGCCACTATTGGGATACCCTGCTATGGGGAACTGCTCCATGGTTGGATTTCTTGTTCTCTTTCCCTAGATCTCCCTTATGGGGAATTCTGACATTGCTCCAGCTTTCTCTCTAGACATAGGGACTGTCTTTTGTTCCCATGAACACCATCATTTAATTTTAGAGGGGTTTTCCTGGAGTCTATTATTTAGACCCTCTGCTGTGACTAATTTCTCCAAGGATGGATTTCTTCTCAATTCCTCTTCTCTTTACCTTGATCTCCCTTATGGGGGTTTCTGACCAAGCTCCTGCTTTCTCACTAAGCCAAGTGATTTTAGGGGATTGTACTACAGTCCAGTGTTAGAACCACCTGCTATAACTGACCACTTCATGGTTGGATTTCTTGTTGCACATTACAGTTCTCTTTATAGAGATTGCCCTCTTGGGGGGTTCTGGATCTGTTCCTGCTTTCTCTCTAGAGTCTAGTGGTTCCCAAACTTTTTTGGCCTACCACCCCCTTTTCAGAAAAAAATATTACTTAGCCCCCTGGAAATTATTTTTTTTTAAATTTTAATAGCAATTAATAGGAAAGATAAATGCACCTGTGGCCATCATCGCCCTCCTGGATTGCTGCAGCACCCACCAGGGGGCGGTGGTGCCCACTTTGGGAACCACTGCTCTAGACCAAGGACTGTCTGTGGTCCACAGATAAACCATGCCTTGATTTTAGGAGGTATGTATTAGGGTCCACTCTTAGGGCCCCCTGCTGTGACTTGTTAATGTATGGTTGGTTTTCCGATTCAATTTTCTATTCTCTTTATCTAGGTTGCCCTTATAGGGGAATCTGGCTTAGCTCCTGCTTTCTCTCTAAACCAAGGAAATGTTTTGGGCTCACAGATAAATTATCCTTTGATTTTAAGGGATCTTACTAGAATACACAGTTAAGACCTCTGCTGTGACTAACTGTTTCATGGTTGGATTTCTTGTTGTAGAGTCCCCTTCTCTTTATCTACATCTCCCTTATGAGGGATTCTGGGTTTGTTCCTGCTTTCTTTCTAAATCAAGGACTGTCTTTTGTCCACAGATAAACCATCCCTTTATTTTAGTGGTTCTGTACTAGATTCCATAATTAGAATACCCTGCTGTGAGGAACTGCTTCTTAGTTGGATTTCTTGTTATAGATTCCTTCTCTCTTTCCCAAGATCTCCCGCTCTCTCTCTAAACCAATGGATTGTTTTTGGACCACAAGTGAAGTAGCTTTTAATATTAGGGCATTGCAGTAGATTCCATTATGAGGACATCTTACTGTTGTCATTAATTGCTTCATGGTTGGATTTTTTCGTTCAGATTTTTGCTCTTTTCCTCTAGAGCTCCATTATGGGGGATTCTGGGTTTCTTCGGTTTCTTCTGTATTTCTCTGCAGATAAAGGACTCTTGTTGGTACATAGATAAACCATCCCTTCATTTAATGGCTCTGTAGTAGAGGTCACTGGTAGAACCCCGTCCTTGGATCAATTGATCCATGGTTGGATTTTTTTCTCCAAATTGGTATTCTCTTTCCCTACATCTCTATCTGATTCTGATATTGTTCCTTCTTTTCCTATAGACCTATGGACTGTCTTTTGTCCCAATGTACAACATCAGTTAATTTTAAAGAGGTTTTCCCACAATCCACCATTCAGACACCCTGCTGTGAGAAATTTCTCCATGGAAGGATATTTTCAGTAAATTCTTCTTCTCTTTACTTTGATTTCCTTTAGTTCTTAGGTTTCTGGGTTTCTTCTATATTTCTCTCTAGACCAAGGACTCTTGTTGGTCCACAGATGATCCCTTCATTTTAGTATCTCTGTAGTAGAGGTCACTGTTAGAACATCTGACTGTGATCAATTGATCCATGGTTGGATTTTTTTTCTCCAAATTGGTATTCTCATTTCCAATATCTTCATCATGGCTGATCCTGACATTGCTCCTGCTTTTTGCCCAGACTTAAGTACTGTCTTTTGTCCCCATGTACACTATCAGTTAATTTTAGAAAGGTTTCCCTAGTCCAGTATTAAGACCCTCTGCTGTGAGTAATTCTCCAGGGATAGATTTTTTTCTGTAAAATTTCTCTACTCTTTACTTTGATCTCTTTTTATGAGGGGTTCTGCCTCACATCCTACTTCCTCTCTACTCTGCAAGACATTTTTAAACCACATATGGAGTATCCTTTGATTTTAGGGAACTTTACTATATACAATTGTTCTGACCGGATGGTATGACTAAGTATTCCATGTTTGGATTTCTTCTCTAAATTGCTGTTCTCTTTCCTTTAAGCTCACTTATAGGGGATTCTGACATAACTAGTGATTTACTCTAGAACTAGAGACTCCCTTTTGTCCACATATATACTATGAAATAATATCACAGGTTCTTTCCTAGGGTCCTGTTTAGACGCCTTGCCCCATTCATGGATTTATTATATAAAATCTTCTTTTTACTTTTGTCTACTTTATGAGGGTTTCTGGCCTAGCTCCTACTCTCTCCCTAAATGAATGGATTGCTTTCAGACCACGAGTGAAGTAATATTGATTTTAATAATATTGTAGTAGTTTCTACTGTGAAGACACCTTACTGTCACTAATTGCTTTGATGGTTGGATTTCTTCTTGCAGATTTTTGTTCTGTTTCCTGAGAGGTCACTTATAGAAATTCTGGGTTTCTTCCATATTTTTTTCTAGACCAGAGAATGTTGTTGGTCCATAGATAAACCATCCCTTCATTATAATGGCTTTATATTAGCAGTCACTCATAGAATCCCCTGCTGTGATCAACTGACCCATGACTGTATTGTTTTCTCCAAATTGGAATTATATTTCCCTATATCTTCATTATGGGTGATTCTGACATTGCTCCTCCTTTTTCCCTTGACTGAGGGATAATCTTTTGTGCCCATGTAAAGCATCAGTTGATTTAATTTTTTAAAATTTTTTAAAATTTAATTTTATTGATTAATAAAATGTAACCATGGAAAAATTTTCCATGTAGAAATACAAACATTTTTACCTTAATGAATCACTTAAATTTCCTCTTTCTTACTTACCTTTTAAGTTTGCCCTTGAATCTCATGATTAGACTTCAAATTTTTTGTTTAAGTCTGGCTTATTCCTCCAGAATGCATGGAAATCATCTATCTTTTTGAATGTCCATTTTTTCCCTTGAAAGAATATGCTCAGTTTTGCTGGATAGGTGACTATGGGTTGTCAACCCAAATCTTTTGCCTTTCTGATTATCATATTCCATGCCTTTTGATTCTTTAATGAGAAGCCACTAGGTCCTGTGTGATCCTGATTGTAGCTCCATGGTTTTTGAATGATTTCTTTCTGGCTTCTTGAATTATTTTCTCCATGGCTTGTTGACTCTTGAATTAACTATTACATTTCTGGAAGTTGTCATTTGAGGATTACTTTCTGGAGGTGATCTGTGAATTCTTTCCATTTTAATTTTGTTTTCTTGTTCAAGGATCTGGGCATTTATTTTTTTTTTTAATAATTTCTTGTATCATGATGTCCAAGCGATTTTTTGATCAAGGCTTTCAGGTAGTCCAATAATTCTTAAATTGTTTCTGCTGGATCTATTTTCTAGATCATTTTTTTCTTTTTTCTTTTGTTTATTTTTAGAAGATTTTTTTTTGTGTTTCCATGATTCATTTTCTTTTCCTTCCCTCTTCCCTTCCCTCTCCTAGAGAGAACAAGCAATTCCACTGGGTTATACAAATGTTGTCCCTTGATACCTATTTCCGTATTATTCATTTTTGCTATAGAGAGATTTTTTAAGGCCTACACCCCAAATCACATACCCATATATACAAGTGATAAATGATATCATATGTTTTGCTTTTGCATTTCAACTCTCATAGTTCTTTCTCTCAATGTGGATGGCATTCCTTTACATAAGTCATTCAGGAGTGTCCTGGCTTGTTGCATTGTTACAAGTATTGAGGTCTATTATGCTGGATTTTTCCACAATGTATTACCTTCTGTGTACAATGTTCTTCTGGTCTACTCATTTTGCTCTGCATCAGTTCATTGAGTTTCTCCCAGTTCATATGGAAAGCCTCTAGATATCAGTCCTTACAGCAAAATTGTATTCCATCACCTTCATATACCACAATTTATTCAGCCATTCACCAATCAATGGACACCCTCTCATTTTCTGACTGGGGCTCCTTGATATCTGAATTGTCTCTTTCTGGCTGTTTGCAATATTTTCTCCTTGGCCAGGAATCTCTTGAATTTAGCTATTACATTCCTGGGGATTGTTTTTTGAGTATTTAATGTAGGGGGTGATGTATGGATTCTTTCAATGCCTATTTTGCCATCTTCTTCAAGAATATCAAGGCAGTTTTCTTGGATAATTTCTTGTAATATAATGTCAATACTTTTATTTTTTCCCCAGGCTTTCAGGTAGACCAATAATTCTCAAATTGTCTCTCCTGGATCTGTTTTCCAGGTCAGTTGTCTTTTCAATGAGATATTTCAAGTTTCTTTCTATTTTTTCATTCTTTTGATTTTGCTTTATTAATTCTTGCTGTCTCATGAGTTCATTAACTTCTACTTGCCCAATTCTAGTCTTTAAAGACTGATTTTCAGCTATGATGTTTTGATTTTCCTTTTCAGTTTCTTCTATCCTACTTTTCATGGCTTTCTGCAGGTCAATTCTGGTCTCCAATTTGCTTATTACTTCATTTGATTCCTTTGCCTCTTTTTCCATATAAGAAATTTTGACTTTTAAGCTGTTATTTTCTTTTTATATTACTTTCATTTCTTTTTTTCCATTTTCTTCCCATTTTTCTTCTTTCTTATTCTACCTTCTATCTTTCTTACTTGATTCTTGAACTCCTTTTTGAGTTCCTCAAGAGCCAGTGACCAATTTCCATTTTTTTTGGAAAGTTTGGATATATTTGCTTGTTTATCACTCCCTGCTGTTGCTTTTTTTGCTCTTTTTCTCCATAGAAATTATCCAGGGTCAAAAGGTGTTTTTTTTTTTTTTTTTTTTTTTTTGCTGCTGCTTATTCCTTCTGCTACTTTTGGAGTTCTACATGTTGGTGGACATTACTTTCTTAGCTTCTGTCTCGCAGGTCTTTGCCTTGGTAGTGTCTTCCCTTCCCAGTCAGAAGCCTGAGTGAGAAGGGCAGGCAGTTCTATGTATTGGGTGCTTTAAAGTGTTTTTCTCTGAGGCTGTTTTTCCAGTCTCTTTTGCCTCTCCTCTGGCCAGCTTTGTTTCTGCCCAGTCTCCTCCCTCTGCTGCCCAGACCCTGCCCTCTTCAGCCTCAAGTCCCAAAGCTCTCTGACAAGGCCTTGCACTGCCCTCAGGTGTAAATCTGTGGTGCTATCAGCCAGCCCCCAAGAATTTAGAGATTGCCAAGCCCTCTATATGACTCTGGTGCAGTATGTGGTGTGGGGGAGGGGTGATCATCTTACCCTTTGATAATCGCAGTTTTGCCCCCTTATGATGTGGGAATCCCCAAGCATTGTGTATCTTTAAGGCTACATCCTGTGGGAGAGTCCCTTTACTCATCTGATTTTGATTTCTGTCCTTTATAAATGCTTTTTAATGATCGTGTGGAAGGAGATTCCAAAGGCTCCTGCTTCTCTGCCACCATCTTAGCTATGCCCTCTCAGTCATTTTTTTCAGTAAGATACTTCTTGTTTTCTTCTATATTTTCATTCTTTTGATTTTGTTTCATTACTTTTTGATTTCTCATGAAACCATTAGTTTCTAGTTGTTCAATTCTATTTCTTAAGGTCTGATTTTCCTCCAGCTTTTGGGCCTCCTTTTTCCTTTCTTCCATTTCTCTGCCCCACATTTTCTCTGCCTTACATAATTGGTTTTTGAAGCCATTTTTAGCTCTTCCAGAATCTGTGCCCATCCATATTTTTCTTTTGGACTTTTCATGTGTATGCTTTGCTTTCACTGTCCCCTTCTGTGTTTGTACCTTTCTCTTTGTCTCTATACAAATTCTTTAGAATTAGGTGATTTTTTTTTGTTGTCTGCTCATTTTTGTCAGCCTTTTTAGGCTCTGTTTTCTGGGAGGTTAGGGTACCCTCTTAATCTTCATCCCTTCCTTGATGCTACCCTTATCTTATTTTCTGGGTTTTAGCTACTTTTCCCACTGCTTCTTCAATTAACCCTTGGGATGCTGATAGCTTAAAGACTTGCCTCAGGCTTGGGATGAGAGGAGAGCACAATCAACAGGAGGCTCTAGCAAGGAGTGAAGAGGAAGCCAAGAACAAGCCTACGTCTGCTGTTCCAGGTTTGGTACCTAATCCTAAGCCAAAATTCATATCCTGAGACCCTGCCTGGGCAAATAAAGGGACAACCAACTCATACCCCTTGAGGGTTCAATCTGGTGGTAAAGTCAAGAATCCCAGCCCAGGGCAGTCTGTGCTGAAGTGGGCTGATCTGTATGAGCCCAGAGCTAAGCCAGGAGTAACAGTCTGGGCCTGTGGCACAGACATAGACATAAGTTTGGGGTGGTTGGTAAAGCCAAAGGGGGTCGAGATCTTTATGCCAGGGGCTGAGGCTGGAGCTCCAGGAGAGGACAATCAACTGTGTGCCCAATTACATCAAGTACACAGTAAGACCAAAAACATACACCTAAGCCTGAGGTTAGAATTTGAGCAGTCCCTTACCTGATCAAACTCAGTGTGAGACCAAACGTTTATACCCAAGCCTGAGGCAAGTCTTTAAGCTATCAGAATTCCAAGGGTTAATTGAAGAAGCAGAGAGAGGAGGCCCTCAGGGCTCCCAGCTGTCAGGCCATTACATCATCTGATTGTGCTCTGCCTACCTTTTGGGTTTTTCTTTTCTTGAAAGGTGCTTCACTCTGTCTCCTTGTTGGTTCTTTCTCTCTTGTATTAATTTTTTGCTATTAGTTTAATATTGGTTAGAGAGGATTCTTGTGGCGACTCTGAGCTTATCTTCTTTACTCTGCCATTTTGGCTTTCCCCAGGAAGTCCACCATTAGTTATTTTAGAGGGGTTTCCATGGAGTCCAGTATTTAGCCTCCTTGCTGTGACTAATTCCTCCAGGGATGGATTTTTTCTATAAATTCTTCTTCTCTTTATCTTGTTTTCCATTGATGGGAGATTCTGACTTATATCCTGCTTTCTCTCTACTGTGCAGGACTATTATTGAACAGCATTAGAACAGTGATGGGCAAACTATTCCCCGCAGGCCAGATCCAGGCTGTAGTTTGCCCATCACTGCCTTAAGCAATTCACTACATCTGGATGTGGGGGCGTAGTGATTAGGGAATTAGGCACACTACGGCCTGGATCTGGCCCATGGGGAATAGTTTGCCCATCACTGCATTAGAAGTATACTTTGATTTTAAGGAACCATACTAGATCTTCCTATTGTCACCCAAAGGTATAACTAAGTACTCCAGGAAATGGATCCTTGGTTGGATGTTTCCCCCCAAATTTGTATTCTCTTTCCCTGTATCTTGATCACAGGTGATTGTGACATTCTTCCTGGTGATTGTGACATTCTTCCTGCTTTTTTTTTAAACCCTTACCTTCCATCTTGGAGTCAATACTGTGTATTGGCTCCTAGGTGGAAGAGTGGTAAGGGTAGGCAATGGAGGTCAAGTGACTTGCCCAGGGTTAGACAGCTGGGAAATGTCTGAGGTCAGATTTGAACCTAGGACCTCCTGTCTTTAGGCCTGGCTCTCAATTCACTGAGCTACCCAGCTGCCCCCTATTCTTCCTGCTTTTTGCCTAAACCTAGAGATAAGTCTTTTGTCCTCATGTATTGACCATCAGTTAATTTTAGAAAGATTTACCTGATGTCTAGCTATTAGCCCCCCTACTGTGAGTAATTTCTCCATGGATGGATTTTTTTTTCTGTAAATTTCTCTTGTTTATACTTTGATTTCCTTTTATCAGGGATTCTCTGTTAGGTCCTGATTTCACTCTCCTACATGGGACTATTTTTTTTTTATTTATTTTAACATTTATTAATATTCATTTTTAATTTGAATCACATATAAAGTATCCTTTGAATTTAGGAAACCATACTGGATCCAATTGTTGGGACCCAAAGGTTTGACTAAGTACTCCAGGCTTGGATTTTTTCTCCAAATTCCTGTTCTCTTTCCCTAAATCTCACTTATAGGGGATCCATATGTCTCTAGTGTTTTACTGTAGACCTAGAGAATATCTCTTGTCCATTGATTCACTATGAAATGATATCTCAAGGGATATCCTGAAGGCCAGCGTTTAGACCCCCTGCTGTGACAAATTTCTCCATGGATAGATTTATTCAATAAAGTTTTCTTCTGTTTATTTTTATCTACCTTATAAGGGTTTAAGGCCTAGTTCCCACTCACTCTCTAATGCAGTGGATTTTTTGTTTTGAACCACAAGTGAAGTATCTTGATTTTAGGGCATTGTACTAGATTCCAATGTGAGGACACCTTACTGTCATTAATTGTTTCATGGTTGGATTTTTTCTTGCAAGTTATTGTTCTGTTTCTCTAGAGCTCCCTAATGGGGGATTTTGGCTTTTTCCATATTTCTTACTAGGCCAAGGACTTATCTTGGTCCATATGTAAAACATCCTTTCATTTTAATTGATCTGTAGTAGAGGTCACAGGTAGGACACCCTGCTGTGATCAATTGATCCTTGGTTGAATTTTTTTCCTCCCAATTAGTATTCTCTTTCCCTAAATCTTCATCATGCATAATTCTGATATTTTAAACTGTCTTTTGTCCCCATGTACACCATCAGTTACCTTTAGAGGGCTTTCCCTGGATTCCAGTATTTAGACCTCTGCTGTGATTAATTTCTCCATTCTCTTCTCTTTATCTTGATTCTTACTCACGGGGGATTCTGCCTTAGGTCCTGCTTTCTCTCTACCACACTGGACTGTTTTTGAACCACATGTGAACTATCTTTTGATTTTCAGGAATTATATTAAATCCAACTTCTCACCCTAAGGTATGACTAAGTGCTCTAATTTTGGATTTCTTCTCCAAATTCCTGTTCTTTGTCCCTAAATCTCACTTATAGGGGATTCTGACACCACCAGTGTTTTACTCTAGAACTAGAGACTATGTTTTGTCCACAAATATAATACAAAGGTATTTCAGAGGGGCTTTCCTTGAGTCTAATGTTTAGATACCCTGCTATGACACATTTCTCCATGGATTGATTTATTTGCTAAAATCCTCTCCTGTTTATTTTTATCTATCATATAAGGGTTCTGTCCTAGCACCCACTCTCCCCCTAAACCAATGGATTGCTTTGGGACAAGAACTGTAGTATCTTTTGATTTTAGGGTATTGTAATAGATTCCACTGTGAGGATACCTTATTGTCACTAATTGCTTCATGGTCAATTTCTTCTTCTAGATTCTTGTTCTGTTTCTCTGTAGCTCTCTTATGGGGATTCTGGGTTTCTTCCATATTTCTCTCAAGGCCAAAGTACTTGTTTGTCCATAGATAAAACATCCCTTCATTGTAGTGGCTCTGTAGTAGGGGTCAATGGAATAACCCCATCCTGTGATCAATTGATCCATATTTGGATTTTTTTCTCCAAATTGTTGTTTTTATTCTCTATATCTTAATCATGGGTGATTCTAACATTGCTCCTGTATTTTGCCTAGATCTAGGGACAGTCTTTTGTCCCCATGTACACCATCAGTGTATTTCACAGGGATTTTCTTGGAGTCCAATATTTAGACCACCCCTCCTGTGAGTCATTGCTCCATGGATGGATTTTCCTATTAATTCCTCTTCTCTTTAGCTTGATTTCCTTTTACGGGGGATACTACCTTAGGTCCTACTTTCTCTCTACATTGAGAGACTGTTTTCTAACCACATATGAAGCATCCTTTGATTTTAGGGAACTATACTAGATCCATTTGTTCTGACCAAGAGGTATGACTAAGTTCTCCAGGCTTGGATTTTTTCTCCAAATTTCTGTTCACTTTCCCTAAATCTCACTTATTGGGGATTCTTATATCTCAAGTCTTTTTTCTCTAGACCTAAAGAATGTTTATTGTCCACAAATACTCTATGAAATGATATAATGGGATTTTCCAGAGTTCAGTGTATAGAAAACCAGCTGTGAAAAATTTCTCCAAGGATGGATTTATTTTATAAAGTCTTCTTCAGTGTATTTTATTTACCTTATTGGGATTTCTGTCCCACTTCCCACTCTCTCCATAAACAATGAATTGCTTTTGGACCAGAAGTGAAATATATTTTGATTTTAGGATATTCTAGTATGTCCCATTGTGAGGAGACCTTCCTATCATTAATTGCTTCATGGTTGGATTTCTTCTTGCGGATTGTTGTTCTTTTTCTCTAGAGCTCCCTTATGGGGGATTCTGAATTTCTAACATATTTCTCTCTAGACCAAAGACTGTTGTTGGTTCACAGATAAACCATCCCTTCATTTTAGTGGATCTATACTAGAGGTGACTCTTAGGATCCCTGCTGTTATTAATTGATCCTTGCTGGGAATATTTCTCCAAATTGGTATTTTCTTTCCCTACATCTTCATCATGGGTGATTCTGATATTGCTCCTGCTTTTTGCCTAGACCCTTGCACACCATCAGTTAATTTTAGAGGGTTTTCCCTGGAATCCAGCATTTACACCCCCTGCTGTGAGAAATTACTCCATGGATGGATTTTTTCTGTAAATTCCTATTCTCTTTACCTTGATTTCCTTTTATGGGGCATTATTTCTCAGGTACAGCTTTCTCTCTACACCAAGAAACTGTTTTTGAGTCACATATGAAGTATCCTTTGATTTTAGGGAATTATACTAGATCCAATTGTTCTTACTCTAAGGTATGACCAAGTACTCCAGGCTTGGATTTTTTCTCCAAATTCCTGTTCTCTTTTCCTAAATCTTAGTTATATGGGATCTGAAATCACTACTGTTTAACTCTAGACCTAGATACTTTCTTTTGTACACAGATAAACTATGAAATGATTTCACAGGGACTTTCCTAGAGGCCGATGTTTAGACCCTCTGCTGTGAAAAATTTCTCCATGAATGGATTTATTTTCTAAAGTCCTGTTCTGTCTACTTTTACCTACTTTATGGGGGTTTCTGTTATAGTTCCCAATCTTTCCCTAAACCAATGGATTACTTTGGGACCACCAGTGAAGTATCTTTCGATTTTATGGTATTGTAGTAGATTCCACTCTGAGGAGACTTTACTGTCATTAAGTGTTTCATGGTTGGATTTCTTCTTGTGGTTGTTGTTCTGTTTCTCTACATCTCCCTCAATGGGATTCTGGGTTTCTTCTGTATTTCTCTCAAGACCATGGACTGTTGCTGGTGCAAACATAAATTATCTCTTCGCTTCTGTGGATCTGTAGTAGAGGTAACTAGTAGGACCCCCTACTGTGATAAATTAATCCTTGGTTGGATTTTTTCTCCAAATTGGTAGTCTCAGTCTGTATATCTTCATTATGGGCACTTCTCTGGCTTTTTGCCTAGACCTAGGGAGAGTCTTTTGTCCCCATATACAACATTAGTTAATTTTAGAGGGGTTTCCTTGGAGTCAAGTATATAGACCCCTTGCAGTGAGTAATTTATCCATAGATAGATATTTTCTATAAATTCATCTTCTTTTAATCTTCATTTCCTTTTTAAGGGATTCTTCCTTAGATCCTACTTTCTCCCTACCCTGAGGGATGGCTTTTGAACTACATATGAACTGTCTTTTAATTTTAGAGAATTCTGTTACATTCAATTGTTGGGCCACAAAGGAATGTCTGAGTGCTCCATGTTTGAATTTCTTCTCCAAATTCCTTTTTTTTTTGTTACTAAATTTCACTTATAGGGGATTCTGACATCACTAATGTTTTATTCTAGACCAGTGGTTCTCAAACTTTTTTGGCCTACCACCCCCTTTCCAGAAAAAAATATTACTTAACCCCCTAGAAATTAATTTTTTTTTAAATTTTAATAGCAATTAATAGGAAAGATGAATGCACCTGTGGCCATCACCACTATCCTGGATCGCTGCAGCACCCACCAGGGTGCTGCACTTTGGGAATCACAGTTCTAGACTTAGAAACTGTCTTTTGTCCAGCAATACACTTTAAAATGGTTTTACAGGGGCTTTCCAAAGCTCAGACCCCATCCTGTGACAAATTTCTCCATGGAGAAATTTCTTCTGTAAAATCCTCTACTCTTTACTGTTATCTACCTTATTGGGGTTTCTGGTCTAGCTCCCACTTTCACTCTAAACCAGTGGATTATTTTTGGACCATAAGTGAAGTATCCTTTTATTTTAGGGTATTGTAGTAGATTCCACTGTGAATAGTTGCTTCATGGTTGAATTTCTTCTTGCAGATAGTTGTTCTTTTTCTCTAGAGCTCCCTAATGGGGGATTCTGGGTTTCTTCTGTATTTCTCACTAGGCCAAAGATTTTTCTTGGTCCATAGATAAATAATCCCTTCATTTTAGTGGCTCTCTAGTAGTGATCATTGGTAGGACCCCCTATATCTTCATCATAGGTGATTCTGACATTGTTCCTGCTTTTTGCCTAGACCTAGGGACCGACTTTTGTCTTCATGTACACCATCAGTTAATTTTAGAGAGATTTCCCCTGAGTACTGCATTTAGATCCCCTGCTGTGAGCAATTTCTCCATGGATGGATTTTTTCTGTATATTCCTCCTCTCTTTGTATGATTTCCTTTTATGAGGCAATCTGCCTTAGGTCCTGTTTTCTTTCTACCCTGCATGATTATTTTTGAACCACATATGAAGTATACTTTGATTTTAGGGTACCATACTAAATAAATTTGTTGGGACCTGTGTGGAGTAGAATTCTGGGGAGGTTCATACACCCAGAAATTACTCTAATGAGCAGACAGGAGACTTGATAAGATGCTGGCAGAGAAAGCTGCTTTATTTGGAGAAAACAGCAGACAGCAGGGAGTGGGGGGGGAGGGAAGGAAAAGGGACTCTGCCTACACAAGTAACTTGCTTAAGGCAAAAATGTCCTCTCTTCTTCTAGGTACAATCACAGACTTTTATAACAATTTGGACACAAGATTCTCCTGCTTCCTTCTGTCCAATCCTGTACAAGGTGGGGCTGTAACCTTCACAGTCTTCAGTGCATGATTTTCAATATTATGTATCCCTAAAGACCCCCATGATCAAGAAAAACCCATGACTATCATGGGATTCCTAGCTTGGGACAAAAAAGAAACTTTTGAAACGGTCTGTTCTTTCTTATCTTATGGCTTTCTTGGCTTTCTTCCCAGGGTACAGATAAACTCTTCTCAAGGTTTTTTGAAAATATGTAAAGTAAACTAAAAATGTTATGGGGATTGGGGGAAGGAAGTTTTAGCCTAAGGAAGAGTAATACTAAGGGGTCTTGAAAATTACAGTTACCACAAGCCAAATACTACTCTAAGAATCCCACACAGGACCCACAGGATTTTTTCTCCAAATGCCTTTTCTCTTTCCCTAAATCTCACTTATATGGGATTCTAACATCACTAGTGTTTTACTATAGCCCTAGAGAATTTCTCTTGACCACAGATTCATTATGAAATGATATTATAGGGTCTTTCTTGGAATCTAGTGTTTTAGACCCTCTGCTATGGTAAATTTCCCCATGAATAGATTTATTCTATAAAATCTTCATTTTACTTTTATCTACCTTACTGGGGTTTCTGGCCTAGCTCCCACCCTCTCCCTAAATGAATGGATTGCTTTTGGACCACAAGTGAAGTAATATTGATTTTAGTGTACTGTAGTAGTCCAGTATGAAGATACCTCACTGTCACAAATTGCTTCATTGTTCCATTTCTTCTTACAAATTGTTGTTCTCTTTCTCTAGAGCTCCATTGTGGGGGATTCTGGGTTTCTTCCATATTTCTCACTGGACCAAGGACTTTTGTTGGTCCATAGATAAACCATTCTTTCATTTCCCTCCAAATTGGTATTCTCTTTCCCTACATCTCATTTAGGATTCTGACATTGCTCCTGCTTTTTGCCCAGATCTAGGTACAGTCTTTTGTCTCCATGTACACCATCAGTTACTTTTAAATGAGTTTCCCTTGAATACAATATGTAGACCTCCTGCTATGAGTAATTTCTCCAAGGATGGATTTTTTTTTGGTAAATTTCTCTACTCTTTACCTTGATTTCCTTTTATGGGGAATTCTGCCTTAGATCCTGCTTTTTCTCTACACTGAGAGACTGATTTTGAATCACATATGAAGTATCCTTTGATTTTAGGGAACTATACTACATCCAATTGTTCAGACCAAGAGGTATGATTAACTCCAGGCTTGGACTTTTTTTTTTTTTGCTGTTCTCTTTCCCTTAAGCTCACTTACAGGGGATTCTGCCATCACTAGTGATTTACTCTAGAACTAAAGACTCTCTTTTGTCCACAGATACACTATAAAATAATATCACAGGATCTTTTCTTCAATCCCATTTAGACCCCCTGTTGTAACAAGTTTTCCCCATGGATGGATTTATTGTATAAAATCTTCTTCTGTTTACTTTTATCGACCTTATGAGGGTTTCTGGCCTAGCTCCTACTCTCTCCCTAAACAAATGGATTGCTTTTGGACCACAAGTGAAGTAATACTGATTTCAGGGTATTGTAGTAGATTCCACTGTGAGGACACCTTACTGTCATTAATTTCTTGGTATTTGGATTTCTTCTTACAGATTATTGTTCTGTTTCTCTAGAGGTTGTTTATGGGAATTCTGGGTTTCTTACATATTTTTCTCTAGACCAAAGAATGTTGTTGGTCCATAAACCATCCCTTCATTGAAGTTGCTCTATAGTAGCAGGCACTGGTAGGACCCCTTCTGTGATCAATTGATCCTTGATTGGATTTTTTCTTCAAATTGGTATTCTCATTCCTTTTATCTTCATCATGGGTGATTCTGACATTGCTTCTACTTTTTGCCTAAATATAGGGACAGTGTTTTGTCCCCATATATACCATTAGTTACTTTTAAAGGGGTTTCTCTGGAGTCAACTATTTAGATACCCTGATGTGAGTAATTTCTCCCTGAATTAATTTTTTCTTTAAATTCCTTTCCTCTTTTATGTTGATTTCCTTTTATGTGGGATTCTGCCTTAGGTTCTGCTTTCTCTCTACCCTGTGGGACTGTTTTTGAAACACAAATGAACTAGCTATTGATTTTAGGCAATAATATGACATCCAATTATTGGGACTAAAAGGTATGACAAAGTGAGCCATGTTTGGAATTCTTTTCCCATTTCCTCTTCTGTGTCCATAAATCTCACTGATAGGGGATTCTGACTTCACTAGTGTTTTATGCTAGACCTAGAGACTGTCTTTTCTCCAGAGATACACCAAGAAATGATTTCCTGAGGGGCTTTCCTGGAGTCCAATGCTAAGACCCTTTGCTATGACAAATTTATACATGGAGAGATTATTTCTATAAAGTACTCTACTCTTTACTTTTATCTACCTTATTGATGTTTCTATCCTAGCTCCTACTCTCTCTAAACCAATGGATTGTTTTGTATCATAAGTAAAGTATCTTTTCATTTCAAGGCATTATACTAGAATCTAATGTGATGATACTTTACTGTCACTAATTATTTCATTGTTGGATTTATTCTTTTTTATTTTAATTTTTATTTTTAACATATTTTTCCATGTTTACACAATACATTTTCTTTCCCTCTCCTCTTCCCTCCCCTCTCCCAGAGCAGACAAGGAATTCCACTGGGTTATACAAATGTTATTACTTGATAACTATTTCCATATTATTCATTTTTGCAATAGAGGAATCTTTTGAAACCAAAACCCCAAAACATTTATCCATATGAACAAGTGATAAATCATAATTTTTTCTGTGTTTCTACTCCCACAGTTCTTTCTCTCTATGTGGATAGCATTCTTTCTCATAAGTCCCTCGGAATTGTCCTGGATTACTACTAGTAATAAAATCCATTACATTCGATCGTTCCCCGGTATTTCACTTTCTGTGTAAAATGTTCTCTTGGTTCTGCTCATTTCACTCTGCATCAGTTCATGGAGATTCTTCCAGTTCATATAGAAATCCTCCCATTCATCATTCCTTTCAGCACAATAGTATTCCACCAACCCTTTTAATCTGATATAATCAAAGTCATTCATTTTACATTTTGCAATGTTCTCTATCTTTTGCTTGGTCTTAAATTCCTTCTTTTCCCACAGATCTGACAGGTATACTATTCTATGTTCACCTAATTTATTTATGATTTAACTTTTTATATATATCATATGCCACAATTATTTCAGCCATTCCCCAATTGTGCAATTAAAGAGCAGGCATTCTTTTAAAGTCCTTTGCGCATAATTCCAAATTACCCTCCAAAATTGTTGGATCAATTCACAACCCTACCAGCAGTATATTAGTGTCCCAATTTTGCTACATCCCCTTCAACATTTATTATTTTCCTTTACTGTCATATTGGCCAGTCTGCTAAGTATAAGGTAGTACCTCAGAGTTGTTTCGATTTGCATTTCTCTAATCAGGAGGAATTTAGAACACTTTTCCATGTGATTATTGATGGTTTTGATTTCTTCATCTAAAAACTGCCTATTCATATCCTTTGACCATTTGTCAATTGGGGAATGGCTTGCTTTCTTGTACATTTGTCTTAGTTCCTTAAATATTTGGGAAATGAGACCTTTGTCTGAGAATTTTGTGGTATTTTTTCCCCCAGTTTCTTGCTTCCCTTCTAATTTTGGTTGCATTGGTTTTGCTTGTACAAAACTCTTTTAATTTGATATAACCAAAGTCATTCATTTTACATTTTGTAATGTTCTCTACCTCTTGCTTGGTCTTAAATTCTTTCCTTTCCCACAGATCTGACAGGTATGCTATTCTACATTCACCTAATTTATTTATGATTTCACTCTTTATATTTAAGTCATTTACCCATTTTGAATTTATCTTGGTATAGGGTGTGAGATGTTGATCTAAACCTAATCTCTCCCATACTGTTTTCCAATTTTCCCAGCAGTTTTTTTCAAATAGTGGGTTTTTGTCCCCAAAGCTGGGATCTTTGGGTTTATTGTACACTATCTTGCTGAGGTCATTTACCCCAAGTCTATTCCACTGATCCTCCGTCCTGCCTCTTAGCCTGTATCATATTGTTTTGATGACTACTGATTTATAGTACAGTTTAAGGTCTGGTACTGCTAGGCCCTCATCCTTCACTTTTTTTTCATTATTTCCCTTGATATTCTTTGTCTTTTGTTTTTCCAAAGGATCTTGGTTGTAATATTTTCTAATTCAGTAAAAAAGTTTCTTGGTAGTTTGATAGGTATGGCACTGAATAAAAATTAGTTTTGGTGGGATTCTCAATTAATGATTTTACAATTATTTAGATCTAGTTTTAATTTTGTGAAAAGTATTTCACAGTTGTGTTTATTTAATTCCTGTGTTTGTCTTGGCAGATAGATTCCCTAATATTTTATGTTGTGAGTGATTTTAAATGGAGTTTCTCTTTCTAATTCTTGCTGCTAAATTTTTTGGAATCATATAGAAATGCTGATGTTTATGTGGGTTTATTTTGTATCCTGCAACTTTGCTATAATTATTAATTATTTCTACTAGCTGTTTAGTTGATTTTCTAGGATTCTCTAAGTATATCATTATATCATCTGCAAAAAGTGATAGTTTAGTTTCTTCATTGCCTACTTCAATTCCTTCAATTTCTTTTTCTTCTCTAATTGCTACTGCTAGCATTTCTAATAATATATTAAATAATAGTAGTGATAATGGATATCCTTACTTCACTCCTGATCTTATTGTGAAGGCTTCTAACTTGTCCCCATTGCAGATGATGCCTGCTGATGGTTTTAAATATATACTGCTTATTATTTTTATATAAGGCCCATCTGTTCCTATACTTTCTAGTGTTTTTTTTTATTTAAAAATTTTTTATTACCATTAAACAGCATTTCCAAACAAAAACAAAATATGCAAACAAAAAATTGGACTAGCTTTATACCATTTGCTTTAAGCATAAAATTCTATACTTTCATTTCAAAACATTTGTCATGCTATTTGAACTTCTCTCTTCCCTTGTGTGAATTTACAATATTGCAATGGCCATTAAGATATATATTATTGCTAAACCAACACTCTCATGAACCTCATTTCTCCTCCAAAACTTAAAAACAAAATTAATGCCTGTAGTGGGATGTGTCAAAAAATATAGGTCTGTTTATCCATCCTGAGTCCATCTCTTCTGTCTCAAAACTTGGTTGTCCATTTTTTTCATTATTTTCAGCATTATTTCTCTTTATTGTTGTATCAATTTAAATTCTTGATTCTGCCCATTTCACTCAGCATCAGTTCTCAATATCATGATTCTTACTAGATTTCTCTGGGCTCATATGTTTCTATTCCAAATTTCATACTCAGTTCTGGTCTTTCCATCAAAAATGCCTGAAAATCTTCTACTGTATCAAATATCCATTTTTTCCCATACAAGATTATGCTCAGTTTTGAAGGATAAATTATTCTAGGTTGTAAACCCATATCTTTTGACTTGCTAAATATTATATTCCAAGATTTCCTCTCATTTACTATTGAAGCTGCAAAGTCTTGTGTGATCCTAATTGTAAATCCTTGATATTTGAACTGTTTCATTCTTGATTCTTGTAATATTTTCTCCTTGATATGTGAATTCTGAATCTTAACTGTGACATTCCTGGGAGTTTTCATTTGAAGATTTCTTATAGGAGGTGATCTATGAATTCTCTCAATTTTCACTCTGCCTTCTGGTCCTAATAAATCTGGGCAGTTTTCATTCATGATTTCTTAAAATACAGTATCCAAGCTTTTTACTATATCGGTGTTTTCAGGGAGCTCGATAATTTTAATATTATCTCTTCTTGACCAGTTTTCAAAATCAGTTGTTTTTGTTACCGGATATCATACATTTTCTCCTTCCAATTTTTGAGTCTTCTGATTTTGTTCCAATATTTCTTGCTGTCTTGAGGAGTCATTGACTTCTGTTTGATCTAGTCTTGCTTGCAAGAACTCTACTTTTTGGGCAAGGTCTTCCACATTCTCTTCTAACCTATTTATTCTACTTCCAGTTCTTTCCTCCAGGACTCCTATTTCACTTTTTATCTCTGCCTTCATTTGTTCTAAGAATTGATGAAATTCTTGTGGAAAATGTATTTTTTTCTTTAAGTTTCTAGGTAGAGTTGTTAGAGACTTGCTGATTCCTTCATCTTGAGGATCACTGGATTTGATACTGGTTGTTATTTTCATCTTTAATTTATTCATCTCTCCAGATTTAGTTCCTGAAATAGGATTTTTTCCTGTAAATGTATCCCAGGAGCTATGTCCCGGAAGTTCTTAACTATTTCTGTAGGATCTTATCTTGGATCCCATGTGTTTTGGCACTGACATCCTAAGATTAGGCCTCTTTGGATTTTTAAAAGTTCAGAACTGGATCTACAGGATCTAGTTTCAGGAATCTCAAGAGCTCCTGGTACTGAGCTATACTGTTTTGATAGCTGTGGACAGCTACATCTATTCTCAGCATTATAGAACTTCCTAGCTCTCTTCCTAGCTTTTGCAAAGGAAAAAAAGTCTCTTTTGATGCTTTCCTTTTGCAGGCTACAGTCTACTTATACTCCTTACTCTTTGATTAGACTAGGAGATGTAGATATTGGGTTTTATTGACAGTCCCTCCCCCTGCCTTTTCTGTTGCCTGGCAGACTTTTGTGTAGTTTTGAGGTGCAAGAAGTCACTCACTGACTTATCATTTCTCACTGGATTTTAGTGATATGAGGACATTAAGGTTAGGAGTATATACATGGTAAGGACTCCAGGGTTTCTTGGAGTAGATAGTCTTCTGGAAATGTTCAAGAAAGAATTCTTGTCCAGAAATGAGTTGACTTAGATGACCTCTTCCAACTATGATTCACTATTATTCAAAAGGATTCATTCCCTCTAAAAGTTCCTCTTGGGTGTAACTGGAATTCCTATTCCCAAAATTCACTTCACTCAAAGAGTCAGTCTATTAATTTCTCCAAGATTACAGGATACAAAGAAACAAGTTCAAGATTTAACTGCACTGGTATTTATCTCACTGAAACATCACCTGGGCAGGTTTTGAACTCAATTGCCTTCCTTTGGCCTTCCTCCTTCACTCCCTCCTCTCCAATCAACTTCTTTCTCTGCAGTCTTCCAGCCAGTATGTTCCCTTGGCTCTAGAACCAATACCCTCATCCTTTTACCTTTCACAGTCCCAGGAAAAGGAATCAGGATCAAATAGGTGTGGATGTGTCCACCTCGGATTGCCTTAATGCACTGGAGAAGAAAATGGCAAACCACTCCAGTATCTTTGCCCAGATATTGTCATGAAGCCTTTCTAGTGTTTTCAATAGGAATGGGTGTTGTATTTTGTCAAAGGCTTTTTTCTGCATCTATTGAAATAATCATGTGATTTTTGTTGGTTTGATCATTGATATGGTCATTTATGTGAATGGTTTTCCTAATGTTAAAGCAGCCTTGCATTCCTTGTATGAATTTCACTTGGTTATAGTGAATAATCCCTGTAATGACTTGCTGTAGTCTCTTTCCTAATATTTTATTTAAGATTTTTGCATCTGTGCTCACCAAGGAGATTGTTCTGTAGTTTTCTTTCTCTGTTTTAGGTCTTCCTGGCTTAGGAATCAATACTGTGTTTGTGTCATGAAAACAATTTTGTAAGATTCCTTCTTTGCTTATTTTGTTAAATAGTTTCTCTAGTATTGGGATTGCTGGATTTATTTTTGCAGATTGTGTTCTGTTTCTCTAGAATTCCCTTATGGGGGATTCTGGGTTTCTTCTGTATTTCTCTCTAGATCAGTGATTCCCAAAGTGGGCACCACTGCCCCCTGGTGGGTGCTGCAATGATCCAGGGTGGTGGTGATGGCCACAGGTGCATTTATCTTTCCTATTAATTGTTATTAACATTAAAAAATTAATTTCCAGGGGGCTAAGTAATATTTTTTTCTGGAAAGGGGGCAGTGGGCCAAAAAAGTTTGGGAACCACTGGTCTAGATCAAGGACTGCTGTTGATCTGTAGATAAAGCATCCCTTCATTTCAGTTGCTTTGTATTACAGGTCCTTGGTAGGACCCCCTGCTGTGATCCGTAGATTCATGGTTGGATTTTTTTCTCCATATTGGTATTCTCTTTTCCTACACCTTCATCATGGGTGATTCTGACATTGTTCCTAGTTTTTGCCTAGACCTAGGATTGTCTTTTGTCCCCATGTACACCGTCAGTTACTTTTAGAATGGTTTCCCTGGAGTCCAGTATTTAGACCCCTTGCTGTGACAAATTTTTCTAGGGATGGATTTTTTCTGTAAATTCCTCTAATCTTAACCTTGATTTCCTTTTATGGGGGAATCTACCATAGGTCCTATTTTCTCTCTACTCCACAGGACTATTTTAGAAAGACATATGAAGTATCCTTTGATTTTAGGAAACTATTCTAGATCCAATTGTTGGAACTCAAAGGTATGGCTAAGTTCTCCAGGACTGGATTTTTTCTCCAAATTCCTTTTCTCTTTCCCTAAATCTCAATTATAGGGGATTCAGAGAGTACTAATGTTTTACTTTAGAGATAGAGATTGTCTTTTGTTCACAGATACAGTATGAAATTATTTCAAAGGGGCATTCCTGCAGTCCAATGATTAGGTACCCTGCTATGAAAAATTTCTCCATGGATGGTTTTATTATTTAAAGTCCTCTTCTGTCCACTTTTTTCTCTCTTATTGGGGTTTCTGTTCTAGCTTTCACTATCTTCCTAAACCAAATGATTGTTTTGGGACTGCAAGTGAAATATATTTTGATAGTAGGGCATTGTGGTAGCTTCCATTATGAGGACACCTTACTATCACTTATTGCTTCATGCTTTGATTCCTTCCTGGAGATTGTTGTTCTTTTATTTAGAGCTCCCTTATCAGTATTTTTGGTTGCTTCCATATTTATCTCCAGGCCAAGGATTCTTGTTGGCCCCTAGATAAAACATTTTATCATTTTAGTGACTTAGTACAGGTCACTGGTAGGAACCAGAGCTATGATCAATTGATCCATGGTTGGATATTTTCCCCAAATTGGTATTCTCATTACCTATAACTTCATCATGGGTGATTCTGACATTTCTCCTGCTTTTTGCCTAGGTCTTTTGTCCCCACATATACCATCAGTTAATTTTAAAGGGGTTTCCTTGGAGTCGAGTTTTTAGACCCCCTACTATGAGTCAATTTCTCCATGGATAGATTTTCTTGTATGTTCCTCTTCTCTTTCCATTGATTTCCTTTTATGGGGGATTCTGTCTTAGGTCCTGCTTTCTTTCTACCCAGAAAGACTGTTTTAGGACCACATATGAAGTATCTTTTGATTTTAGAAAACTACACTAGATCCAATTGTTCTAACTGAAAGATATGACTAAGTACAACAGGCTTGGATTTTTTCTCCAAATTCCTGTTCTCTTCCCTAAATCTCACTTTATTGGGGATTTGTACAACCCTAATGTTTTACTCTAGACCTAGAGAATATCTCTTGTCCACAGATACACTATGAAATGATACCACAATAGATTTTCTAGAGTCCAGTGTTTTCCAAGGATGGATTTATTCTATAAAGTCTTCTTTAGTTCACTTTTATCTACCTTATCAGGATTTCTGTCATAGCACCAAATCTTTCCTAAAACAATGGTTTTTCTTGATCACAAGTGAATTATCTTTTGATTTTAGGGTATTGTAGTAGATTCCACTGTGAAGACACCTTACTGTCACTAATGGCTTAATGACTGGATTTCTTCTAGCAGATTGTTGTTCTGTTTCCCTAAAACTCCCTTACAGGGGAATCTGGGTTTCTTCCATATTCCTTACTAGGCCAAGGACTTTTCTTGGTCCATAGATAAACCATCTCCTCATTTTAGGGGATCTATACTAGAGGACACTATTAGGACCCCCCGCTATGATCAAGTGATCCTTGGTTGAATTTTTTCTGCAAATTGTTATTCTTTTTCTCTACATCTTCATCATGGGTGAGTCTGACATTGCTCCTTTTTTTTGCCTAGACATAGGTATTGTTTTTTGTTCCCACGTAAATGTATGGAGTGAAATTCAAGGGGGGGCTCATATCCCCAAAGTCACTCTAATGAGCAGACAGGAGACTTAATGCGGACAGAGTTCATGTAGGTTTATTTAGAGGCATGACGGGGCATAGGTGAGGCACTACCACCTAGACATAGGTAGCAAGCTCAAAAGACGGGGGGAAAGGGGGTATGGGTGAGGCACACTCCCTGGGCATAGGTAGCATGCTCACTTGGGGTGGAGGTATAAGGTAAGGCAATACTGACTGGGCATGGCCAGTATCCCTCAGAAGGGGTGGGGGTTTAGGGGGAGAGAGAAAGAGAGAGAGAGAAAGAGAGAGAGAGAGAGAGAGAGAGAGAGAGAGAGAGAGAGAGAGAGAGAGAGAGAGAGA
>NC_058136.1:26675625-26769566 GCF_016433145.1 Gracilinanus agilis | reverse complement strand
TGCCTGCCCTTTGATCCAGCCATACCATTGTTGGGTTTGTACCCCAAAGAGATCATAGATAAACAGACTTGTACGAAGATATTTATAGCTGTGTTTTTTGTGGTGGTAAACAACTGGAAAATGAGGGTAAGTCCTTCTAATGGGGAATGGCTGAACTAATTGTGGTATATGCTAGTGATGGAATACTATTGTGCTAAAAGGAATAATAAACTAGAGGAATTCCATGTGAACTGGAAAGACCTCCAGGAATTGATGCAGAGCGAAAGGAGCAGAGCCAGAAGAACATTGTACACAGAGACTGATACACTGTGGTAAAATCGAATGTAATGGACTTCTGTACCAGCAGCAATGCAATGACACAGGACAGTTCTGAGGAACTTATAGTAAAGAACGCTACCCACATTCAGAGAAAGAACTGCAGGAGAGGAAACATAGAAGTAAAACAACTGCTTGAACACATGGGTTGAGGTGGACATGATTGGGGATGTAGACTCGAAACTACCACACCAATGCAACTAACAACAATTTGGAAATAGGTCTTGATCCATGACACATGTTAAAACCAGTGGAAATGTGCATTGGCCATGGGTGGGGGGATTTGGGGGGTGAAGGGGAAAGTAGGAGCATGAATCATGTAACCATGTTAAAAATGAATATTAATAAATGTTTTTTTAAAAATGGAGGGAAAAGAAAAAGAATATTTTGCAAATAAAGCATTAGCTACAAAAACAACAACAACAAAAAACAACTCCGAGGTATCACCTCACACCTAGCATATGCTAAAATGATAGTAGGGGAGAGTAATGAATGTTGGAGTGAATGTGGCAAAATTGGGACATTAATGCACTGCTCTTGGAGTTGTGAACTGATCCAAACATTCTGGATGGCAATTTGGAAATATGCCCAAAGAGTGCTAAAAGACTGCCTGCCCTTCGATCCAGCCATACCTTTGCTGGGTTTGTACCCCCAAAGAGATCTTAGGGAAAAAGACATGTACAAAATTATTAATAGCCGCACTCTTTGTGGTGGCAAAAAACTGGAAAAGGAGGGTCTGCCCTTCAATTGGGGAATGGCTGAACAAATTGTGGCATCTGTTGGTGTTGGAATACTATTTCACTCAAAGGAATAATAAACTGGAGGAATTCCATGTGAACTGGAATGACCTCCAGGATTTGACACAGAGTGAATGGAGCAGAACCAGGAGAACATTAAACAGAGAGATTAATACACTATGGTAAATCGAATGTAATGTAATGGACTTCTGTACTAGCAGTAATGTAATGATCCAGGACAACTCTGAGGGATTTATGGAAAAGAATGCTACCCACATTCAGAGGAAGAACTACAGGTGTGGAAACACAGAAGAAAAAAACAACTGCTTGAACACATGGGTTGATGTGGACATGATTTGGAATTTAGACTCTAAATAACCACCCTAGTGCAATTATCAATAATATAGAAATAGGTCTTGATTGATGACACTTGAAGAAACCAGTGGAAATGCACATCAGATACAGGGGGTGGGGGTTTGGGGGTGTGTGGAAGGGAGAGTAAAAACATGAATCATGTAACCATGGAAATTTTTTCCTAAAAAATAAAATTAAAGAAAACAAAAACAAAAACAAACAAACAAACAAAAACCAATTGCTTCATGGTTGGATTTCTTCTTGCAGATTGTTGTTTTATTTCTCTAGAGCTCTCTTATAGGGGATTCTGGGTTTCTTCCGTATTTCTCTCTAGAGCAAGTACTGTTGGTCCATAGATAAACCATCCCTTTATTTTAGTGGCTCTGTAGTAGCATTAGCAGTAGGACTCTGCTATGATCAAATAGATCCTTGGACACCAAGATAAATTCAGAATGGATGAATGATGAATATAAAGAAGGAAACTATAAGAAAATTAGGTGAACATAGAATAGTATACCTCTCAGATCTATGGGAAAGGGAAGATTTTAAAACCAAGCAAGAGTTAGAAAAAATTACAAAATGTAAAATAAATAATTTTGATTATATTCAATTAAAAAGGTTTTATACAAACAAAAACAATGCAACCAAAATCAGAAGGGAAACAACAACCTGGGAATAGGCAATTTTCAGATAAAGAAATCAAAAGTATCAATAAGCACATGAGAAAGTGTTCTAAATCTCTAATAATTAGAGAAATGCAAATCAAAACAACTCTGAGGTGTCACCTCAAACCTAGCAGATTGGCTAAAATGACAACAGGGGAGAGTAATGAATGCTGGAGGGGATGTGGCAAAATTGGGACATTAATGCATTGCTGGTGGAGTTGTGAACTGATCCAACCATTCTGGCTGGCAATTTGGAACTATGCTCAAAGGGCTATAAAAGAATGCCTTCCCTTTGATCCAGCCATACCATTGTTGGATTTTTACCCCAAAGAGATAATAGATAAACAGACTTGTACGAAGATATTTATAGCTGTGTTTTTTGTGGTGGTAAACAACTGGAAAATGAGGGTAAGTCCTTCTAATGGGGAATGGCAATGCATTAGAACACTTTCTCATGTGCTTATTGATACTTTTGATTTCTTTATCTGAAAATTGCCTATTCCCAGGTTGTTGTTTCCCTTCTGATTTTGCCAACAATACACCATGAAATAATTTCAGAGGAGCTTTCTTGGAGTCAAATGCTTTGACAAATTTCTCCATGGAATGATTTCTTCTATAAAGTCCTCTATTCATTACTTTTTTCTACCTAATAGGGGTTTCAGGCCTAGCTCCCACTCTCTTTCTATACTAATGGATTGTTTTTGGACCATAAGTGAAGTATCTTTTGGGTTTAGGGTATTGTAGTAGATTCAACTGTGAGGGGACCTTACTGTCACTAATTGCTTTAATGGTTGGATGTCTTCTTGCAGATTATTCTTTTTTTCTATACCTCCCTTATTGGGGATTTTCAGTTTCTTTCATATTTCTCTGGAGGCCCAGGATTGTTGTTGGTCCAAAGATAAACTATCCTTTGATTTTGGTATCCCTTTACTATAGGTCACTGTTAGGGTCTCCTGATGTGATCAATTGTTCCATGGATAGATTTTTTTTTCTCCAAATTGGTATTCTTATTCTGTATATCTCTAACATGGGTGATTGTGACATTGTTCCTGCTTTTGGCCTAGATCTAGTTACTATCTTTTGTCCCCATGTGCAACATCAGTTAATTTTAGAGGAATGTCCCCTAGAGCTGTGATGATGAACCTATGGCATGCATGCCAAAGGTGGCACACAGCAGGGGCCTCTCTGTGTGCAAGTACAAGCAAAGCCCCTTTCGAGGCTTGCTGAGAGGCTGGCCCCACCCCCAAATGCAGAGGGTGGGGCATTCTAGCCTCTTTGCACTGTTGTAGGGGCTGAGCAAGTGAGGCTTAGTTGAACATGGCTTGGCTGAGCACAGCTTGGCTAAGCCTGGCGTTGCTTAGGATGGCAGGGCTGAACCCCAGGTATGGTCACTCTCCTCTGCCCACCTCCCTCCCCTACCCCCAGGCTCCCCAGAGCTGAGCAGAGGCAGTGGGTGTGCCCTATGGCCCTAGGATCCCAGCAGCGAAGTGGCATAAGCCACTCCCCTCAGATTGGAGATAGATTCTACCCACCTATCACCCTGCAAAAGGTATAAAGTCCTTTGGGAATATGCTGATCAGATCCTCCCTGATCCTTTAAAGGAGGATGGAGGCAAAATCAAACACCCAGCCCAAACTGAATGATCAGCTAACACCTTGATGGGACCATCCCCATGGAGCCATCCTATCTATAACCGCAGTGTAAAACTGGAAGGGCAGAATACATGGACTCATGTCTCATATTAAAACTTTTATCCCCCCAGGAACAGGTGGTGGTCTTCTCCTTGGTTTGCAAAGAAAAGTAAAGAAAATCCCAGCCCCTAGCCCATTATCTCAGTGACTCAAATGTCTACCAAATGCAGGAGGCTTCCAGGAAATTCACATCCACCCCAGTTCTAGCTGTAGCCTTTCACTTTTACTAAATATCCCCAGGCCCACTCTTATAAGTGCTTTGCTGAGGGTTGGTTTACTGACCCTTTTCCTTTTAATATGACTCATGCACTCTGAAGAAATTGCACTGGTAACTCTGTCACCTCCAAGAAGTGAATGACAATGTATTCCTCTAATTGTATATGCTGGTATACTAATGGAACATTGGCAACTACACCCCTGCACATAGTCAGGGAGCAGTGCATGGCACACAATGGGGTTCGGCACTGGCACCTAGTCTGGGGGGGCATGATATGAAGTCCCTAAAAAGTTCCAAAAGGTTGCCCATCACTTCCCTAGAGTCTAGTATTTCGACCCCCTGCTGTGACTAATTTCTCCATGGACGGATATTTTTTATAAATACTTCTTTTTATCTTAATTAACTTTTATGGGTGATTCTGCCTTAGGTCCTGCTTTTTTCTACCCCATGGGACTGTTTGTGAACCATATATGAACTTACTTTTAATTTTAGGGACCTATACTAGATCCAATTATTTGGACCCAAAGATATGACTAAGTACTTCAGGCTTGGATTTTTTTTCCAAATTCCTGTTCTTGTTCCATAAATCCAACTTATAGGGGATTCTGACATCACTAGTGTTTTACTGTAGCACTTGAGACTGTCTTTTGTCCACAAATATACTATGAAATTATTTCACAGGGGCTTTCCTGAAGTGCACCATTTGGACCCCCTGCTGTGACAAATCTCTCCATGGATGAATTTATTCTCTAAAATCCTGTTCTGTCTATTTTTATCTACCTTAGAGGGTTTTCTGCCCTAGCTCCTACTCTCTCCCTAAACCAGGGGCCAGCAACCTTTTTGGCTGTGAGAGCCATAAACGCCACATTTTTGAAAATGTAATTTCGTGAGAGCCGTACAGTGCTAACAGTGCCGCTCCTGTAACAGCGCCTGAAAAAAATGGACTTTATGGCTCCTGCAGAAAGAGCCATAGCTGGCCCTCAAAAGAGCCAGATATGGCTGGAGAGCCATACGTTGCTGACCCCTGCCCTAAACCAATGGATTGATTTTGGACCACAAGTGAAGTATCTTTTGATTTTAGGGTATTGTAGTAGATTCAACTGTGAGGGGACCTTACTGTCACTAATTGCTTTAATGGTTGGATGTCTTCTTGCAGATTGTTGTTCTCTTTCTCTAGAGCTCCCTTATGGGGGATTCTGGGTTTCTTCCCTATTTCTGTCTAGTCCTAGGACTTTTGTTGGTCCTTAACATAAACCCTCCTTTCATTTTAGTTGGTGTGTAGTAGAGGTCACTGGTAGGACCACCTGCTGTGATCAATAGATACTTGGTTGGATTCTGACATTGCTCCTGCTTTTTGCCTAGTCCTAGATACTGTCTTTAGTCCCCATGTACACCATCCAGTTAATTTTAGAGGTGTTTCCCTGGAATCTGTTATTTAGACCCCCTTCTGTGACTAATTTCTCCAGGGATGTGTTTTTATGTAAATTCCTCTACTCTTTACCTTGATTTCCTTTTTATGGGGGATTCTGCCTTAGTTCATGCTTTCTCTTACCCCACAGGACTGTTTTTGAACCACATATTAACTACCTTTTGATTTTAGAGAATTATATTAGATCCAATTTTGGGACCACAAAGGAATGACTGTGTGCTCCATATTTGGATTTCTTCTTCAAATTCCTGTTCTTTGTCCCTAAATCTCACTTATAGGGGATTCTGACATCACTACTGTTTTAAGCTAGACCCATAGATTGTCTTTTGTCTGGCAATAAACCATGAAATTATTTCATAGGGCCTTTCCTGGAGTCCAATGTTTAGACCCCCATCTGTGACAAATTTCTCCATGGAGTGATTTCTTCTATAAAGTTCTCTACTCTTTACTTTTATCTATTTTATGAGGGTTTCTGGCCTAGCATCCACACTCTCTCTTAACCAATGGATTGTTTTTGGATCACAAGTGAAGTATCTTTTGATTTTATCCAGTGTGAGTACCCCTTACTGTCAGTAATTGTTTTATGTTTGGATTTCTTCTTGAAGATTGTTGTTCTGTTTCTCTAGAGCTCCCTTATGGAGGATTTTCAGTTTCTTCCATATTTCTCTCTAGGCCCAGGACTGTTGTTGGTCCAAAGATAAACCTTTGATTGAGTGTAGTGGCTCTATAATATGGGTCCCATTGGGACCCCCTGCTGTGTTCATTTGTTCCATTGTTTGGTGGATTTTTTTTTTGGAAATTCCTATTCCCTTTCCCTACATCTTCATCATGGGTGATTCTGACATTCCACTTGATTTTTGCCTAGACCTCTTTTGTCCCCATGTATACCATCAGTTAATTTTAGAGGTGTTTTCCTGCAGTCCAATATTTAGCCCCCCTGTTGTGACTCATTTCTACAGGGATGGATTTTTTTCTGCAAATTATTTTACTCCTTACCTTGATTTCCTTTTATGGGGAATTCTGCCTCAGGTCCTGCTTTCTCTCTACCCCACTGGACTGCTTTTGAATCACATGTGAAGTTTCCTTTGATTTTAGGGAACTATACCAGATTCAATTGTTAGAACCCAAAGAAATGACTCCAGGCTTTGATTTTTTCTCTAGATTCTTGTTCTTTTCCCCTAAATCTCACTTATAGGGGATTCTGGAATCACTATCGTTTTACTCTAGAACTAGAGACTGTCTTTTGCCCACAGATACACTATGAAATGATTTCACAGGAACTTTACCGGAGTACATTGTTTAGACTCTCTGCTATGAGAAATTTCTCCTAGGATGGATTTCTTCCATAAATTTCTCATCTCTTTACATTGATCTCCCTTATGGGGTTTTCTGGCCTAGTTCCCAATTTTTCTCTAAACCAAGATGCTATTTTTGGACCACTGGTGAACTATCTTTTGATTTTAGGTCATTGTTCTAGATTCTAATGTGAGGACACCTTGCTGTCAGTAATTACTTCATGGATGAATTTCTTTTTGCAGATTGTTGTTCTATTTCTCAAGAGCTCCTTTATGGGGGGTTCTGGGTTCGTTCCTGATTTCTCTCTGGAGCAAGGACTCTTGTTGGTTCATAAATAAACTCTCTTGATTTTAGTGGCTCTGAGGTAGAAGTCACTGTTAGGATACCCTGCTGAGATTTATTGATCCTTGGTTGGATTTTTTCTGCAAATTCTTACTCTTTTCCTCAATTTTCATCATGTGATCATGTGGAATTTTGATATTGCTCTGGTTTTTCTGTCTAGACCTATATACTATCTTTTGTCACCAGATACATCATTAAATTATTTCATGGTGGTTTTCCTGGATTCCACTATTTAGACCCCACCTCCTGCTGTGACTAATTTCACCAGGGATGGAATTTTTTTGTACATTCTTCTTTTCTTTACTTTGATTTGCTTTTTATGTGGGATACTTGCCTAGATTCTGCTTTCTCTCTACATTATTTTTGAACCAGATATGAAGTACCTTTTTCATTTTAGGGAATTTTAATAGATCAAAGTGTTGGGCTTCCCAGTTATGACTAAGTGCTCCATGATTGGATTTCTTCTCCAAGTTAATTTTCTCTGTTCCTAAATCTCCCATATAAGGGATTCATACATCTCTAGTGTTTTATTCTATTTTATTCTTATTCTAGTCTTAGAAACTGTCATCTGTACACAGATACACAATGAAATAGTTGTTACAAATTTCTCTGATGATTTCTTCTGTAAATTCCTCTTATTTTTACCTTGCCCTCCCTTATTAGGGTTTCTTGCCCAGTTTCTGCTTTCTCTCTAAACCAAGGGAATGTCTTTGGCCCATGGATGCAATTTACTTTGATTTTAGGGGATTGCACTGAATTAGGGTGTTAGGACTCCCTCCTGTGACTAATTGCTACACAGGTGGATTCTATTCTCTTTAGCTAGATTTCCCTTACAGGAATTTTGGCTTAGCTCTTTGTTTCTCTTTAGACTAAGGCTTGTCTTTGGTCCACAGATAAACCATGCCTTTTTTTAGTTCTTCTATACTAGATTCCACTCTTAAGACACCCTGCTATGAGGAATGGCTTCCTGGTTTGATTTCTTGTTGCAGTTTCCTATTCTCTTTACCTAGATCTTCATTATGGAGAACTTTAGGTTTCTTCCTGCTTTCTTTCTAGACCAAGGAATGTCTTTGGTTCAGAGGTAAACTATCCCTTGATTTTAGTGGGTATGATCATTATAAGGACCCCTTCTGTGACTAATTGCTTTAATAGTTGGATTTCTTCTCCATATTCCTGTTCTCTTTACCTAGATCTCCCTTATCTGTGATTCTGGCATTGTTCCTTCTTTTTCTCTAGACTTAGGAACTGTATTTTGTCCACAGATAAACAATCCTTTGATTTCACAGGGGCTTTCCTGAAGTTCACTGTTTTGACCCCCTTCTGTGAATAATCCCTTCATTTTTTTCTTTCTTGTTGCAGATTCCTATTCCATCTACTGATATTTCCCTTTTGGGGGATTCTGGGTTTGTTCTTGCTTTCTCTATAGACCAATTGCTTTCTTTGGTCACAGATGAACTATGACTTGATATTAGGGGTTTTGTTCTAAATTCTACAATTAGGACACCCTGCTGTGACTAATTGCTTTATGATTGAATTTCTTATTGCTGATTCCTGTTCTTTTATCTAGATTTCCCTTATGAGGGATGTGTATTTCTTCCTGCTTTCTCTCTAGACTAAGGACTATCTGTTGTCCACAGATCCACCATGCTATGGTTTTAGGAGGTATGTATCAGAGTTTACTCTTAGGCCCCCATGCTGTGACTAATTTCTCAGTGGTTTAATTTCTTGTTGCAGATAGCTGTTCTCTTTATGGAGAAGAAATCCAACCATAGAGCATTCACTGCAGAGGGTCCTAAAAGTAGAATCTAATACAATCCCTTTAAATCAAAGGATAGTTAATCTCTGGGCCTAAGATAATCCTTTGGTTTAGAGAGAAAGCTCGAGCTAATCCAGATTCCCCCATAATGGAGATCTAGATAAAGATAACAGGAAAATGAACCAGAAATCCAACCATGCAGCAATTAGTTTCAGCAGGGGGTCCTACAAGTGGACACTAATATATACCCCCTAAAATCAAGGCATGGTGTACCTCTGGACCATAAATAGACCTTGGTCTAGAGATAAAGAAGGAATAAACACAGAATCATCTATATGGGGGTTCTAGGTAAAGAGAACAGCTAACTGCAACAAGAAATCCAACCACTGAGTACAATGATACTTCGGTTTTCATTGATAATCCATCGGAAAACAATTGGCAAAATCCAAAATAAAAAAAAACAACCTGAGGCAATTATTTCCATATGAATCAATGTAAATCTAATTAATTCATTCTAGACACTTCAAGATACATATCAAAAATACATTTTATAGAGAATAAATATAGTGTTTAATACTAAAAACAATAAGAAATTAATATAAAAGACTAATGTAAAGAATAAGTGAACATTTAACATGGCATTCACCTTTCTGAAGGCTCTTCTTGGTGTATAGAAGACAGCTACGAGGGGAGAGAGAGGTTATTGTTTAGAAGGGGAATCCTGCTCCATAAGGCCCTTAGGTATCAAGGCACTATCTGGAAACTTTCTTTGGTCCCATGATGGAATTAAAAGGAAAGGGTTAGCTTATTAGCAAGGAAATGCCTAACAGGGACAATGAGATTTGAACACGTGATTTTATCTTACATGTGTTACATATATTTTGAGACTGAAAAACGCAGAATAAACACATTAAATCACTATATACACAGTAATCATTTACATGTAATTAGCACTTACAATCAATAAAAAAGCACAAAACACCGAAAAGCAATGGAATTGTTTGGCTAGAAGTGCAGAGTGATGCTCACACACTGAGAAACAATGCCACACTGAGCAGGAGAACATGTGGGTCACCTTTTGTTTTCACAAAATTAGCAGCAAGGTCATGTGGGCACACCAATGAAATCCAAGGCAACCAATGAAAATCAAGACAAATTTTTCGTGGAAAAAAAATCAATGAAAACTGAAACGGACAATAACAGGTATCAATGAAGACCAAGGTATTACTGTAATTCATCATAGTAGGGGGTCCCAATAGTGAAATCTAGTACATATCCACTAAAATCAAGGAATGGTTTATCTCTTAACAAAGAAGTCACAAAAACTGTCCCTTGGCCTAGAGTGAAAGCAGGAGCTAAGCCAGAATGCCCATAAAGTAGATCTACCTAAAGAGAACAGTAAATATAATCAGGAATCCAACCACGAAGCAATTAGTCACAGCAGGGGGATCTAAGAATGGACACTAGTACATATCCCCTAAAATCAAGGCATGGTTTATCTCTGGATGCAAGACAGGTCTTATACTAGAGAGAAAGCAGGAAGAAATCCAGAATCCCCCATAAGGGAAATTTTGATAAAGAATAGGAATCAGCAACAAGAAATCCAATGATGAAGCAATTAATCACAGCTGGGTGTCCTAATGTTTATCTAGTACGGAACCCATAATATCAAGTCATAGTTCATCTGTGAACCAAAGACGGCCCTTGGTCTAGAGCAATGATGGTGAACCTTTGGCATGGGTGCCAAAGATGGCACACAGAGTGCCCTCTCTGGGCACTCAGCCACCCTCAACTCCCTTCCCCCAGTTTGTTACTAGAAGGGCAGAGGGACTCAGGCAGAGTTGCTCCCTTCTCCTTCTCCACCGTGCCTAATGACAGTTTTTCACATCACCTACCCCTCTACCCAGCAGCCCAATTGGAGTGCACAGAGGGTAAGGTGGGTGGCTTACAAGTGGCAGAGCTGGAGGGGAGTGGAGCCAAATTGGACCATTCCTCATCCCCTCTTCACCTGCTCTGAGGAAATTTCTCACACAACTAGCCCCTCTGCCCAAAAGCCCAATGGGAGTGCTTATTCCCTCCCTTGTGTGGGGCAAGGTAGGGGCACAGCATATGGTCTAGTGGGGGGTGGCAGTGAAGTCATGGCTCTTAGTCTGGGGGATGGAGTTGGGGTGGGGCCAGGCACTCCATCTCTAAAAGGTTCGCCATCACTGGTCTAGAGAGAAAGCAGAAACAAAACCAGAATCCTCCATAAGGAAGCTCTAGATAAAGAGAACACTAATGTGCAATAAGAAATCCAGCCAAGAAGCAATTTAGTCACAATAGAGAGTCCTAACAGTGGACTCCAGTACAATCCCCTAAAATCAAAGAATAGTTTATCTGTAGGCCAAAGACATTCCCTTGGTTTAGAGAGAAAGCAGGAACTAGGCCAGAAACCCTCATAAGGGAGATCAGGGTAAAGAGAAGAGGAATTTACAGAAGAAACCCATCCTTGGATAAATTAGTCACAGCATGGGGTATAAACTGTGGTCTCCAGGAAAGTCCCTCTAAAATCATCTGATGTTTTATCTGTGGACAAAAGACATTCCCCTGGTCTAGAGAAAAACAGTAGCAATGTCAGAACCCCCTGTAAAGGAGATCTAGGTAAAAAGAATGGGAATTTGGAGAAGAAATCCAATCATAGAGTAATTAGCTACAGTCAGGGGTCCTAACAGTGGAATCTAGTACAGTCACCTGTACTAGTTACAGTTCGTAAGTGATCCAAAACCAGTCACTTGGTTTAGAGAAAACAGGAGCTCAGCCAGTTTTCCCCATAAGGGAGATAAGAGTAAAGAGAACAGGAAATTGAATCAGAAATCCATCCATGCAGGAACTAGTCACAGCAGGGGGTCCTAACTGTTAAATCTAATACAGAAACTCTATTATCAAGTCATAGTTTATCTGTGATCCAAAGGCAGCCCTGGGTTTAGAGATAAAGGAGGAACAAACCCAGAATCCCCCAAAAGGGAGACCTCAGTAAAGAAAACAGGAATCTGCAACAAGAAATCCAACAATAAAGATATGTCACTGCAGTGGGTGTAAACAGTGGAACTCAGCATAGCCCCTGTGAAATCAACTAATAGTTTATCTGCGAACAAAAAACTCCATAGGTTTAGAGAAAAATCAGGAGCAATGTCAGAATCCCTCAAAGGCGAAATCTAGGTAAGGAGAATAGGAAATTGCATCAGAAATCCAACCATACAGTATTTAGTCACAGCAAAGGGTCCTAATAGTGGACACTAATACATACCCCATAAAATCAAAGCATGTTTTATCTCTGGACCAGTGACAGTCCTTGGTCTAGAAAGAAAGCTGGAACAAACCCAGAATTCCCTATAAGGGAGAGCTAGATAAAAGAACAGGAATCAGGAACAAGAAATCCAACCAAGAAGAGGTTATTCACAGCAGGTGGTCCTAGCAGAGGACTCTAGTACAAAACAAGTTAAATCAAGAGATGGTTTATCCATAGACCAAAGAGAGTCCTTTCTCAAGAGAGAAAGCAGGAAGGAACCCAGAATCCCCATAAGGGAGCTCTAAGTAAAGGGGATAGCAATCTGCAAGAAGAAATCCAACCACTGAGTAGTCACAGTAGCGGGTCCCAACAGTGAAATCAAGTACATACCCACTAATATCAAGGAATGGTTTTTCTCTTTAACAAAGACAATCTTTGGTCTAGAGAGATAGCAAGTACAAACCCATAATCCCCCAGAAGTGTGCTCTAGGAAAAGAGAATAGGAATCTGCAACAAGAAATTCAACTATGAAGTAGTTAGTCACAGCAGAGGGTCCTAACAGTGGCATCTAGTACAGAATTCCTGAAATTAACAAATGGCTTATCTGTGGACTAAAGATAGTCCCTTGATCTAGACACCGGAGCTAAGCCAGAGTCCCCCATAAGGGAGATCTAGGTAAAGAGAACAGGAATCTGCAAGAAATAATCCAACAATGGAGCAATTATTCACAGCAGAGGGGCCTAATTTTTATGTGAGCCAAAGACAGTCTCTCAGCCTAGAAAGATAGTAGGAGCTGGATTCAAAATTCCTCAAAAGGTACACCAAATTTTTTTTGTTTTGTTTCAATCTTAATCTTTGATTATACTTCAGATTAGGTTCATGGTAAATTAATTTAATTTGTTACTTAGAAATATATGAAAAGTATTGTGAACTTTCATTGGTTTTTTTGTGTTCCAGTTTTGGTTACATAAATCCAAATCAATTGACAGTTACATAAACTTTTGAACACTTAAACTTATAAAACTAATGATTTTCTATTACTCTTTAAATATTTTCATCCCTCTTTAAGTTCATGTAAAATTCTTTCTACTTGAATTAAATAAGCATATATTTAAAAAAAGGTATACCAAAGTAAAGAGAAGAAGAATGTGCCTCAAGAAACTCATCCATGAAGCTAACAGTAACAGTATTGGGTTCTAATAATAGACTGTATTATAGACCCCCTGAAATCAAACAATGATTTAATCTGTGTTCCTTGCAATGGAGAAAAAGCAGGAACTATGTCAGAAACTCCTCAGAATCCAGAAGGATGATTTAAGAGATTAGGGATGTGAAGGAAGAAATCCAGCCATCGAACAATTAGTTTAACCAGAGAGACTGAACCCAGGTTCTAGAGCATACCCCCTGAAATTTATCCATGAACTATCTATGCTTATGAAACAGTTCCTTGTTCAAAAGTGAAAGCAGAGATGACCCATAAATCCCCCATAAAGGAGACCCAAGTAAAAAGACGAAAATTCTTAAGCATGAAATCCAACCAAGAAGCAATGATAGCAAAAGTGCCTACATAGGACTTTAGTATAGAACCCCTGAAATTTTTCCAAGGACTGAATTTGTACCCCCCCAAAAAATCTTTTTGTCTGGTGAGAAAACAGGCTCTGGGATATTCATAATGGATTTCCAGGTAAAGAGAAGAGGAATCTGCAGCAAGAATTTCAACATGGAGTAATCACAACTGCCTAGCCTACCCAGGATCTGGTTCAGACCACATGAAATGTATTCATACATTGTCTGTGGCTTGAAGACAGTCCCTTGGTCTAGAAGAAAAGCAGGAACTATAATCTCTCATAAAGAAGTCCCAAGTAAAGAGAAGAGAAATTTGAAGTTAGACATCTAAACAGGAAGCAATCACTTACAGCATAGAGGCCAAAACCTGAAACAGATCTTCTGAAATCAATGTACATACTGTCTATGGGCTGAATATAGTACCATAGTCTAAGGGAAAGCAGGACTTGGGTCTAAATCCTCTGTATGGGACATGCACATAAAGAGAAGATATCCATGGATTGTCTGTGTTACCACTACAGTCCTTTTGTCTAGAACTGGGCCAGAATCCCATGCCCATGGAAGGCATGATTAAAGAGAAGAGAAATTTTCAGCAAGAAACCCAGCCACAGAACTATCAGTCACAGAAGAGGTGTCAAATCGGGGCTCTGATATAGAAAGCATGAGTTGTTTATGCATAGAGTTGTCCCACAGGCAGTTCCTAAAAGACTATATAACTTTGAACTTTTGGTACCTCTACTCATCCCAGTCATGTACTGGAAGTGTAATTCAAGATTACAGATCTCGAACTAGAAGGAATCTCAGCATTACTCTATTCCATTTACCTTATTTTATGAATGAATAAACTGAGTCTGAAAGACCAGCTAAATGACTTGCCTAATATCACATGTATAGTAAGCACCAGGGGCAACAGAACCCCTCACATTCCAGAGCCTCCTTGTTCCCACTACCCAAGGCAACCTGCAGTTTTTTTATTTTTTAATATCATATTTGACCAAACTCTACTATAAAATATTTTATCCCTCCTTTTGAATTAGGAGTTTGAAAGTCAAAACTTGATTTTCCATTTTCTAATGTTTTATTTTTCCCATCCTTAACATAGAATGCAGAAACACTGTAGCCATCTTAGCTGAAAACAACAATGAAACCTCACTCAGATTCAGGGAATGTGATGCCATCAGTTCCCTTATATTTTAGCCAAATTTTATTTCACAGCATTTAACAGAATGAAATTTAAAAAAAAAATCCAATTCCTTTAAATAAGAAAAAATACTTCTCTGGGGCCCATGAAATAGGGTTATATGCTTTTATTTTATTCATTACAGTTAACAGGCATAATGATTCCTATTGCATTAAACATGCATATGGGTTACAAAGTAATTTAAATGTAATTAGATTTCTATTAGTATGATGTAAGCATCCCTGCCTAGTAATGTGTTCTTCCTTCATTAAAGTCCTACTCCAATGCCTCCTTGTGGCATAGAGGTGACCCTGGGTCCTTGAAAGCTATGACAGAGTAGCATAAGAAAGTTCCATTAGCTCCTACCAAACTGGAAAAAATGGCAAGCATGGGCCTGCCAATGTATGTCTATAGTTCAAGACCAGTCTGACCAAAGTTGGAGAGATTCTGCATCCCCAGGTTCTCCATGACTAAGGAAGGACACTTTGGTTTCTGGGTTTTTTTAATGTTTTTGTTTGTTTTAACATAACATAACAACTCATGAAAACTGCTTATTGGGGCCCAGACAGCTTGTGATCTAGATCAGTGATGGAGTATTATCCACACCAATGAAATTTAACTGATCCCTGCAGTTTTTTTTTAAACCCTTGTACTTCGGTGTATTGTCTCATAGGTGGAAGATTGGTAAGGGTAGGCAATGGGGGTCAAGTGACTTGCCCAGGGTCACACAGCTGGGAAGTGGCTGAGGCCGGGTTTGAACCCAGGACCTCCCGTCTCTAGGCCTGGCTCTCACTCCACTGAGCTACCCAGCTGCCTTTTTTTTTTTTTTTTTTTTTTAACCCTTGTACTTCGGTGTATTGTCTCATAGGTGGAAGAGTGGTAAGGGTGTTTATTTTCTTTTAAAAAGTTATTCAATAATATTTAAATTACCAAAAATAAATTGGGGCCAGATTGAAGAAGATTCTAGGCTACAGAACAATCATCTAAATTTATTGACACATCTGAAGTTCCCTAGGGAGGTTGGAAAGAAGGTAAAACAGCAGATTTAAGCATGACTCAAGGAAAAACTTCCTCATAATTAGAACTATCTGCAAGGGCAATATACTGTCTCAGGTCAAAATGGGTCCCCAGTCACAGGAACTTTTTGAGCAAAGACTAGACGACTGTTTTCCTGGTATCTTGCAGAGAAGGTACTTGTCCAGGAATTTGACTTAAATGGCCTCTGAATTCCCCTCCACCCTTCGAATTCCATTAGCCATTTTTAGCCGATTAAACATGTATTTTGTTTGCAAAATTTGGAGACAACTGATTGAACTCACCTGGCAAATTTCTACAGTGTTCCCTGCATGAAAGGATATGACTATATGTATATACTCTAAAAGAAAATTTTCTCCAGGGTTGTGTTGGCTCTCATGTTAATGAGAACCCATGAAAAACCTTTTATATTCATTCTCCAAAAGGAATTGAAAGTAGAATAAGTTCCCATCAACATGACTACCTCTCCAACAATATATAACTTCTGATTCATTTTTTGAGGGGGTGCTTCTTAAGCTTTTTAATATTCTGGAGCCCTTTGGCAGTTTGGTGAAGACTATGGACACTTTCTCAGAATAATGTACTTCAATGAATAAAATATATAGGATTACAAAGGAAACCAATTATATTGAAATAAAGATGGATTTTTTCCCCATGCAAGTTAATGGACCTCCTGAAATCTATCAGAATGATGTTGCACTTGGCAATACTGTGTTTCAAGGTAAATGATGTCATAAAGATTGATTTCATTAGTCCTGCTTTCATGCTTAGTTCCAGTCACAGATTTTTTTATGGTGTGAAGGCCCCCACAGATGTCCCACTGGAAAGATTCATATCCATCTTCCTTTCTGCCCCTTCTCTGCACCCCTGTCACAATATAATAGTGCTTTAAAGATATATTGGTCCATATTCACTGTTTACAGAACATATTATTTCTGCAGCATTGGAAATCAAACTCTTGTGTCATTTTTACCTCCAAAAAATCCAGAAATAATTAATTAGCTTACTGAGAGCAGCACAGTAATTTACAAAAGTGAATATTTCTTGGATATGACTTTTCTTTCCTTTTTGTTATTTGGATCTGTGAGTTAACTGATGAGAAGAACTTTCAATGTATAAACGTACTATATAAATGAACATTAGGAAGTTATCTGTAACTTCTAGGTTAGAGACCTGCCTATTCATGGTGACATTTAATGACCTGATTTTAATCTGTGTCTTGGGCAGAACTCAAATAGAGCTTTTCTTGATTGCAAGGCTGACCCCTATATTTACTATGCCATGTTGCTTCTGTCTTTTATTATAGCACACATTTTAAACAAAACAAAATAAAGCACTGGTGCCAAATTGATCATTTTTATCCTCTGTTACAGTTGGCATATTTTAAAATATTGATTTATGAAAACAAACCCTGAAGTAGAAAACAGTGATTTTGTATTAAAGAGATGAAACTGGAACTCTGGAAAATATATTCTCCATGTTGAATTATGTCACTGTTTTCCACTTTTGTCTCTCTTTTCCTGATTTAATGTTTGAAAGATTATATGTTACACATGGGCTGCAAATCTCAATGAATCTCCTAGAAACATGTCATTTGATATAACATTCCACCGTAGTGAATTTTGGCCCCAGACGAGATGTAATATATTAATGTGTTTGTACCTGTGTAGAGTATGGTATGTGTCTTAGCTTGGCATTTGTACTTTTCCAAGTACTTAATACCTTTTTGGGTAATAAGTATTATGGTGATAAAAATTATTGCTTCTATGGAAAAGAAACTCCAGGCTTGACAGTTATAAAAATAAAATTTGAAGTTTAAAAGAAAGTAACTGCAAATTGTAGGATGTAATTAATTTTGTCAGAACGTGGACTAAGATGAGAAGAATCTAAATGTGAAGAAAAGCTCTGGCAGTTGGCGAAATGAGAGCCATTAATGATAGACCAGAAAGTTATCAGCTCACTTCTCTAGATGTGAGGATGTAGTGAATAACTTTAAAATCCCTAATGTAGACATATTAATTTCCCTCTGGGAAAATCATTGGAGATTTCAGTTGGGTAAGATGTTGAGCAGGAAGGAGATACTCACTTTCCACAGTACTATTCTGGCTCTCTAATTCCCTGGGGACACAGCCCTAGATAGACAAGGGTAGAGTGCTGAATTTGAAGGAGGAGGAGGAGAAAGATACTGCTATAGAAACCCAGACTATCTTTCTAATAATTCTTTGGGTTCTTGTTCCAAAAAGTCTTGGATTCAACTGAATTAAACTATAAAAGGCCCTGAATTTCTGGGGCTAAGGAAGTCTACTCCAAGAAGGAAGTTGGCTTCAAGAAGGAGTTGGACTTTAAGAGGGAAGTCAACTTCAAGAAGAAGGCTGGATCAAGGAAGAAAGTTGGCTTCAGGAATCACCTTCTGCTCAAGTCATTGTCTTGACCTGCCTCTTAGAGGGAACTTGGGTGAGTGGATAGCTGACTTTCCCTTCCTGTCTTCTGGAGATAGTTTAATTCCTGTTGAAGGTCAACAAGTCCTGGCTGAGTTGAGCACCAGAGCAATATTTAGTTAGATAGGCTAATGTCTTCTCTACTCTTTTGTGTTTCTCTGCTTTCACTCTTTCCACTTCTTTTGTAAATAAAAGCTATTAAAGTCATTTCGACTTTTGAGTAATAATACTTTGAATCAGCAACCACCACTATTATTTATAATCTTCATATATTTTAGCCAAACAATTAAAATTTAATCCTTACAGTAGTAATATGAGTATCTAAAAGTTACTCCCATCAAAATTCAAGTAATTTTCATTAAAACAACCTCTCATATAATGTGCCCTAGTATGTAGAAGACTGCTTCCTCTAGGTGCTCACACATTAATAGATCATCCTTATCAGAGACATTCAAAACTGAATCTTTCTTGGCTCTTTCATCTTTTCAATTTATGTGTCTGTCCATCTTCCTTAAATTACCGAACATCAACTGCTTCCCTTCAATAATAATTTTTATAAGCACTAAATTCTAGAATGACCTACAGTTTCAAGAGAAGCCATCTTTAGCTGTACAATTTCATCCTGAGCTTACATTCGATTCCCCCAAGCTGGCTTTGGTGATAAGCAAAAGGCCAGGTAACCCCTATTTTTTTGGAGATGCCCTTCTTAAACAGTTGACTATCAAGCTGACATTCTTCTGTGCAAACCTACATTTTCTCCATCTTGAGGAAATATAAGGAACTAGGTAATCTAGGATCTTCTTACAGAAAAATACAACTCCTTAGTTTCCTTCAGGGTTTATTCTAGGAGATATTTAGGATGAGGCAAGCTTCAGCTTCAGATTTAGCTTTCCTTGATGGTGGGATGTATCTTGAGCTTCTAATTCTGTCCAACATCAAAGTGGGTTAAACATCATCTAGCTAGCTATAAAATAGCATTTTTTTATCCTTTATAATAGTCTAGGCATTGTGAATGGCATTCTAGTCTGCAATGACATGTATGACATTAGCAGGGGTTTTATGCTCATTTCTTATCATATATTGGAGCTCTTTGCCAGCGTTTTAGTTTTTCATCCTGAAACTGAGTCACAAGCTTAATTCCACTGTGATTTGCTTGTAACTGCATATTTGGATGATAGAGAAAAGGTGCCTATTTTAATAGGCTCTTACATTAGCATGAATTCAAGTTTTGTTAATGATATCAGGAAGTCCCAGAGGATGTTTATTCATCTTTCAGCCACAAGGAAGCATCTAATTTGTAAACTGAGAATGAGGGTTTTTTTTTAAACTTTGCATATCAGTCAGTGTAACCAGGTGAAAAGTAACTTATTACAAGTCCACTCTTTCTCTTCCATGAAGAATGACTTTGGGGGCAGGATTACACAGAATAAACTGAGCTAATAATAATAATAGTTCCTTAAAATATGAGTGTCTGAACTTATAGAAATGAGAGGACTGATGGGGAGATTGAGTTGGATTCTGTTGTGACTGTGGACATGGACATGAGAGCTATATTTGAAAGCTGACTGCAGAACTGGTTAGGAAGAAGCTTGAGGTCCTTGGATTTACCTTGGTGGGGGTCAAAGAAAGGATCAAGGATAGTGGAAAGGCAGGAGACCTAGTCTGAGGCTTATGTGCTATGTGTTTTAATCTCTCTATGACTCAATTTCCCCATCTCAAAGTGTAACAATAACACTCATATTTGCCCCTATCTCATGTGACAGTGTAAAGAGAAAGCACATTCTTAGCTTGAGACTTGTATAAGTGAATGTTAGTTATTGGTTTTGGCCAAAAGTCCTTTAATGGGTTCTATTGGAAGCAGCTGTGCTTTGGTGGCCAAAGCATTGGCCTAGGACAGTGATGGAGAACCTTTTAGAGGGGTAGGTCATATGGGAAAAGTCCTCAGGCATTCATGGAGAGGGGGAGGGGAACAGCCCAGCCCTGCATCCCTCTGGCTTTCTAGTAATGAACTCTGTTAAACTCTGTGCTGGGGTGATGGTATTCCTGTCCCCAGAGAGGGTTCTGAATGCTCCCTCTGGCATGAGTACCATAGGCTTACCACCATTAGCCTAGGAGGCGGCAAGCATGGGTACTAATTTTAGCTCTGTAAATCTCTTTTCTCCCCGGGCTGCAGTTTCCTCTTCTGTCAAATGAGACCACTGGGCTCTATATTGCTCTGTGTTTAAAAACTTTAAGGTGATAGATACTATAATATGATGGATGATGATGATGATGATGATGTCTATCCCAATTCTAGAAATCTGCAATTGCAAGACAAAGAGAGGGTCATTGGACACTGTTTCCTACACTTGTTCAACACTTTTTTCTCATCCTCCAAATTCCAAGCTAAAACTAGCAAAGTTAAAAAGAGAGAAAGGAAAAAAGAATAATTTTATTACAGAGACATTAAGGCAAAGTTTTCTTTTGTCACTGGTTTCCACTAATTTTAGGAAAAGGAAGGGAGGAAGAAAGAAAGGGAAGGACACAGAAGAAGAAAGGAAAGAAGTAAGGGAGGAAGAAAAGATGGAGGAAGGAAAGAAGGGAAGGAAAGACGAAGCCAGGAAGGAAGAGAGGAAAAGGAGAAGAGGGAGGGAGGAAAGAAATATTTATTAAGAACCTGTTATGTGCCAGGCTACTGTACTAATAAGCACTTTACAAATATCATCTCATTTGATCTTCACAAAACCCTGGGAAATAGGCATAATTATTAACCCCATTTTACAGTTAATAAAGAGACTGAGGTAAATAGAGGTTAAGTGACTGGCCCAGTACCCCCAAAGTCACAAAGCTCCTAAGTTTCTGAGTTCAAATTTAAACTCATATTCCTGATTCCAGATCCAGAACTCTATCTATTACTAAAACATACCAGGAAAGATGTGATAAAGGGCTGGAGAAAGGTCATTGAGAAAAGAAAGTGGAATAATCAGTTACTGGGATTTTAGTTGGGACTTAAAGGAAGCCAGAGAGGTTAGCACTAATCTAGATTGTCTTCAGAAGTTGCTGAGGCTAAATAATATAGTCATGCCTTTGAGTCTAAGCTGGTGATGAGCCTCTGTACATTTAGTGAGGCTAATCCTGTGACCACATATAGGCCTTCATTGAACCTCTACTTAGAGCTTTTCAGTTTTTTGGAACTTGTCCAAATATGCCCTCTTTTTATACAGCTCTTGAAAATCCAAGGACTCTTCCATGCCAGAATAAGTCAATGGAGGAGGACCCTAATGGAAGATCAGAAGACCTACTTTAGAAGCATAAAATGTGTATAAAAAAGATTATGGAAATCTGATTGCATATTTAGGAATGGAAAAATACTCATTTTAGAATCAGAAGACCTGGTTTTGAATCCCATTTCTGCTACTTGTTACCCATGTAATCTAGAGCACTTCTCTTCACATCTCAAGGCCTTATTTTCTTCTATAAAATGATAGCTCTAAGAATCTATGATCCCTTGAAATAACCTTTCTTCCTTTTTATTCTGCATTCTAAAGAATATATTTTGAGAGTCTTGCTTATGAACCACTATTTGACCAGCTCACAATACTACCTAAGAAGGTCTTTAAAACTAATAGATTAGCTAATTAAATAGATATTTAGTCTTACTTTCTTGACCCCAGGTCAATTGTTGGCCTTATCTGTATAGAAGTCCATGCTCCTATAGGAGTTATGAGAATAGATGCCCAAGAGAGGAACAGGATTCTAGCAGCAGACTTTTCTCTCTGAAAAGTAAGATACCTTTGTGAATGCCAATCCAGGTAGTTTTCTCTTAGTACCTGTAGATATAAAGAGCAACCAAGAAAGGGATGAGTCACCTGCTGTTGAGGCCTTAGAGGATTTCCAAGGTCAAATTTGCCTGACTCTTTGACCCTTTATGATTTGGGAAGAAGAAGGCCAAAGTACATCTGAGGGGATCTGCTGTTCCAATCTGCTACCCTGCCCCAAGGTGATTAGTTGGTAATTAATGCTGGAGCAATTCCATCAAACATCTACTTAGAGCATTGTGGAGGCTCCTCTACATGAAATAAACAGCGTGATTAATATCTGTGAAACACCAGGATCACATACAAAGGTATTATTTCTCTTGAATAGAACCAATTATAGTACAGTAATTTTGATTGGGGACTTATTAGGAAAAATAACCGTTTTGCAATATTACATTCTTCCCTAGATGGAGAATAATAGTCTCCCATCATAGGGATTTTACCTCTTAGAAGCTTCAATGATTCAATTTATTTTCAAACACTTCCCCATTCCAGATACTGAGCTATGGACCTCTATATTTCAAAAGCCATATCATCATTTTAAAACATTTCAGTAATTGAGTTTTGACTTCCAGTCTGAACAAACTTGGACCAAGAGTCAGAAAAGTACATTAGAAAAAAAAAGCATCTTGGGACAGAGAACTTGAGCTAAAATCCTAGCTCTGTCTCAGTCAGTCAAGTCTCTTTACTTCTATGAGCCTCAGTTTCCTCATCTGTAATACAAAGGGACTGGATCAAATGACTTTCTAAGGTCTGTTTCAGCTCTATAGGCCTAAATATGGGTCCATGGTCTAGAAGTTTCAGGGGCTCCCTACTGCCTTTAGGATAAAATCCAGTTGAAAGCCCTTCACAGTTTGGTTCCAACCTGTCTTTCCAGATCCATTTCAAATGACATACCAGAACATTTTCTGTGTTCTATACAAAATGAGTTGTTTGCTAGTTCCAAACTCAGCAACCATCTTCCATTCTGTTCTGTTGTTCTGTGTATCCTGCATAGCCCTTTTTTTCCAGTTTCAGTTTTCATGCTGACTCCTGTGGAAGGAAGTCTTGGCTGGTTCTTCTAGTTCTTCTCCCCCACCCCAGAACCAGATTGTATTGATTTTTCTGTGCTTATATTAAATTTTCCAAAAGAATGTAATTTCCTCCAGGGGAGATATTGTTTCATTTTTCTTCATGACTAGAGGTACTAGAATAGGATCTTATGTAGTAGAGAAGCTTAATAAGTGCTTTAGAAAAATTAAGTTTTCTCTGAAAGTGGATAGCATTCTTTGTCATAAGTCCTTCAGAATTGTCCTGGATCATTGTATTGCTGAGAGTAGCTAAGTCTATCATAGTAGATCATTGTACAATATTGCTTTCTGTGTACAATGTTCTCTTGGTTCTGCTTATTTCATTCTGCATCTGTTCATGTAGAACTTTCTAGCTTTTTCTGAAATCATCTTGCTTATCATTTCTTATAGCCCAATAGTATCCCATCACCATCATATACCACAATTTGTTCAGTCACTCCCCTACTGATGAACATCCCCTCAATTTCCAATTCTTTGACACTACAGAGAGCTGCTATAAATATTTTTGTGCAAGTAAGTCATTTCCCCTTTTTTTTATCTCTTTGGTATACAGACCCGGTAGTGGTATTACAGGATCAATGGGTATGCACAGTTTTATAGCACTTTGGGCAAATTTACAAATTATCCTCCAGAATGGTTGGATCAGTTCACAACTACACCAACAATGCATTAGTAGGACTCATTTTCTTGATGGGAGGAGAGAAGTAAGGATAGCAAGAGGGCCAAGTGAGACCTCTTTGTGACTGAGCAGTGTAGCAGCTGGGAGTTGGGTAGGGAGTCTCATTAGCTGGGTGCCTTTTTTTCCTTCTCCTACTTGTGTTTCTCTACATTTTGTGTAACTCACAGGGAAATTTCTGTGCTAGACTTTGCTTCAAACTGCTTGAGGTATTTAAAACACTGATGACTTGGATGATGATATAGCAATGCCACAAAATCAGTGACAGCCCTGCCTTCATTTAAGTACCAAGACTTTTCAGATCATTTTGGGCATAAGTTGCAACAGAAGTCACATAACCCTGGCAGTCATTTGCCATTGAATGCTATTATAATCTCCCATATATGCCGGACTTTCTTTAAGCCTTAAATAGGTTCTTTTGTCAGTGTTCATCCTTTTTTTACTCTAAAAACACTTTTCGCTGTAACTATGATATTTAGTTTATCACCACCTATATTATTTTAACATGGCATTTTATTTTAGATGATTAGTTTACCTCCTTGTCATTTTGATCATCAGCCCTCAGCAGGAAAAATCGCTCAGGTTCATGGCTGACTTTGTGATGTTTCATTTAAACTAATAGTCTATAAATATTAGTAAACTGAACATCAGTCTACAGCATCAGTTTTACAGCTGACAGGTCATTCAGTTCTATCAGTATGTTGAGCTGAAGGAATGTACTTTTCTTTCTTTCATTCTTAAGAACTGTTAGCATTAAATTTAGGAATTTTTGTTCCATATGGAATTACCAGAGTAGAAAAATTCCACATTGAGTGAGATTAAGGCCCCTTGAGTTCTTAAACAATGTATTTTGATAAAACCCAAGGGAGGAAAAATGTCAGAACTTTAAATGCAATAAAGTTTTATGAGTAAGGAAGAAACCATAACAATATAGCTTTATTACCCAATGAATGTACTAAGCAAAGCAATTTTGACTGACTGCTGACAATGTGTTATTTGAGTTGTGTATCTCTTAATTCTGTGACTAAAGTTGGGATTGAGGGTTTCTGCATAGTTTAAAAAAAAAGAGTTATACGTTCTGTTGAAAGTACATGAAACTAAAGATATCAATGCGATGTGATGAGACTCAGAAAGAAGGTCATACATATCCAGGAGGGACAGACTCACACCTAAACCATAAACCAAACTTTAGGGGAGGTCTAGGTCACTTGGAAGAGTCCTAAATGTCTTAGTAGAACAAAATGAACTGGGGATATGAAGCAGAAATGAATGAAAAAAAAGCACTAGATAAATGTTTTCTATTACCAAGCATTTCTCCAGTGGGAAATGGGGTAGTTTAAGTTGACTATTCCAAGGATCAGAGACTTATGGACTGAGGGCTTGAAGAGATCTGAGTCCAAACTCCTTATTTTACAGATGAGGAAATAGAGGTCCAGAAAGACTTTCCCAGGGTCACACAGGTAGTGTCTGTGGCAGGATTTGAATCCAGGTCTTCCTGGCTCTAAGTCATTGTGCCACTACTCCATGCTGTTGAAATGGATATTCATTGAAAAAAATCCTTTTATAAGGAGAGATATAAAAAAGGAAACTAAATAAGATGGTGGAGAAGGTACCCAGAGTTACCTAATCTCTACCAAATTACCCTCCAAAAAACTGTGATCTAATGCCTCAAAATGAATTCTGGAGCAGCTTAACCCATAAAAAGATGGAGTATAATAATTTTTAGCCCAAAACAACTTAGAAGGCTTACACAAAAGATTTGTTGCATCAGGGTAGAAGTGGGGTGCAAGGCAGCATGTCAAGGCAGGCCTCACCAGAGCAACAGGGCTTGGGGACAGCTGAATTAGCAGCAAAGACTTATTGAGCTCTCAGCCACAGAATATAAAGGGGCATCAGACAACTGCTCAGAAGGATATTACAGGGGTCTTTGCTGTCTCTGAGTGCAAGACTCTTGTTGTATTGCCCACGTGCAGACCCAGGTTATAGCCCTGGGACATGGTCTCAGGATGAGGAGGAACATGAGCACACACCAGCACTTTCAGCCACAGGGGAGCAGGGGACTCTGGTCACAGTTGCAAAGCCTAAAAGAGTGCTTGTGGTTCCTCACAAACCAGAGTATAGGACAGAAGAGTATTAAACACACCTCTCCTTCATCATACCACCTTGAAAGAACTGAAAACTTATAGGTCCAAAAAGCTATTTCTGAAGGCAGTTGCCCAAAGTATGCTTTGAATAGTTTTCAACATAGTTACAGACCTCAACTTTAACAGTTTTTTTAAATGAAAAGAAAAGCAAAATGCTGGAAAACAAACAAATGGCAACCAAAAAGAGACAATATAGAAATTTATTGTGGTGACAGGGCAGAGACCAAAACAAAAACTCAAAAGAAGATAACAAAGTCAATAGTGCTGCATCCAAAGACTTCAAGAAAAATAGGAATTGTTCTCAAGCCCAAAAAGAATTAATGGAGACTTAAAAAGGATTTTAAAAATAAAATAAGAGAGGTAGAGGAAAAATTGAGAAGAATAAATTAAAATGATACAGGAAAATCATAAAAAAGAATCAATAGCTTGGTAAAGGAGATACTGAAGAAATTAATATCTTAAAAAATAAAATAGGCTAATTGGTAAAAGAGACATAAAATTCACTGAAGAGAAGAACTTAAAAAGCAGAATTGGCCAAATAGAAAAATATATACAAAAATGTTCTGAAGTGAAGAACTTCTTGAAAGGCAGATTTGGTTATATGGAAAAAGACGTACAAAAATTCACTGAGGAAAAAATTAGAATTGACCAAATGGAAAAGGAGCTTTAAAAAACTCACTCAAGAAAATTATGTTTGTTTTTTGTTGTTTTTTTAAACCCTTACCTTCCATCTTGGAATCAATACTGTGTACTGACTCCAAGGCAGAAGAGTGGTAAGGGGTAGGCAATGGGGGTCAAGTGACTTGCCCAGGGTCACACAGCTAGGAAGTGTCTAAGGCCACATTTGAACCTAGGACCTCCCATCTCTAGGCCTGGCTCTCAATCCACTGAGCTACCCAGCTGCTCCAAAAATCATGTTTTAAAAATTAGAATTGAGCAGGTGGGAGCTAATGACTACATGGATCTTCAAGAAACAATCAAAATCAAAAGAATTTTTTAAAAAAGAGGAAGAAAAAATGAAATCTCATTAGAAAAACATCTGACCTGGAAAATAAATCCAGGAGAGACAATCTAAGAATTATTGGACTATATGAAAGCCATTATTGGAAAAAGGGCTTAGATACCATCTTTCAAGAAATTATTGAGGAAGATAACAGAGTAGGATGGGAGGTTTTCTTGTCCTCCTAAACTCTCCTCCAACAAATAAGCAAAAATAACTCCATGAAATCAATACTAAAAGCAGCTAAAACAGATAGGAATCTGAAGTTAAGCTGAACAGCAAAGGACAACTAGGAAGTAAGTTTTCTAACTTTCCTGGCCTCAGCCCCTCCTTAGTAGGCACTGGGAGCAGGACAGAGCAAACAGAACAATTCTAAAAACCAGCCCTGCAGGACAGGATTAGCAACCTCACCTTGTTTGCAGATCCAGAGGAGCCTATACCCCCTAAGATATCACTGAAATCTGAATCTGCAGGTGGAGGGCCTTGGGAATGGCTGTGTTTCCTACAGCTACTGCTCAGGAGACCCTGCTTGGCTCATTGCTGGGCAGGAAAGAGTGGACAACTTGGAGTTGGCAAATGCTAGGCCATAAGGGCTGGCATTCAAGCCTCATTGCTAACAAATTAAGGACTTTGGAGAATCAAAAAACTCAGACTGGACACCTGCCCTATCCAGGTATATGGTGGTGAAAGAAAAGAGTGAGGAAGGAGCACACACAGGTGAGTGTGTTTGCTGAGGGACTGGGGCCCCTCAGCTGTGGTCACTCTGAGGAGAGTGAAGTCCCTGGGGGAGTTGGACTGGATGATAGCAGTTGAAATAACAGAAATGCTCACAGGTTCTGGTTGGAGCACCTAAGATCAATCACTAGCTGGGGCTTGAGAAGAGACCAGGAGTACATATGACTCTGGACTATAAAATCTATAATAACTAAGGAGGACCTGGAAAAAAATAAAAGCACACAAAAATATCTTGAAGCCTGAGATAACATACATCAACACAATAGAAACCATGGGACTCCAAATAAAAAATAAAAGTCTATTGTCCTGGCCACTAACAAATAAATAAATAAAGATGAGGAAGCAAAGAAGAAAAAAAATCAACTATTGATAGTTATTATGATGACAGACAAGATCTTGGCTCAAACACAGAGGATAATGAAGTAAAAACACCTACTTCAAAAACAGCAAAAAAATACAGTTTAGACATAGTACTCCAAGAAGTCATCAATAAAAGCTGCCCAGAAATTTTAGAAACAGAGGATAAAAAATTGAAAGAATCTACTAATCACCACTTTAAAGAGACCCCAAGATGAAAATGTACGGGATCACCATTGCTAAGTTCCATAGGGTAAGGAGAAAATACTACAAACAACAAGGAAAAAACAATTCAAATACTGTGCAGCTACAGTCAGAATAACACAAAACTTAGCAGCCACAACATTAAAAGAACACAGGACATGGAATGCAGAATTTTGCAGAGCAAAAAAACTGGATTCATAATTAAGAATAACATATCCATCAAAGCATAATTATAAAAGGAAAAAGTTGATATTTAAAAACTAAAAGAGTTTCAATTATTTCTGGAGAAAAATGCAGAATTTAGCAGAAATCTGATCTATAATAAATATACAAAATTAACAAAAGACTAATAATAAGCAACTTAAAAGGTCAAATTTTCTTATTATTATGTGAAAAATGTCACCTATGGCCCCAGGGAATGTTATCATTGCCTGGATATTTTAAAGGAACAGGTATGGATGGAAAACAGCATCAGGGGAATGTAATGGAATGAGCCAAAATGATAGAGGAATAAACCAGGAAGAAGCAGAGTGGAATAGCTATCTCATATGGAGGAGAAATGAGTGGAACTACTGTGGAGGAGACAAGGGGGTAGAAGGCTGGGAGTAACAGAACCCAACTCTCATAAGAACTGGGATAAAGATAGAACCACATGCACAATTAGAAGGGTAAATTTTTTTCTTAATGTACAGAGAGAGAAGCAGGAAAGAAGGGGGGATGGGATAAGGGAAAGACTGGGAAGAGAAAAGTGGACATGGGGATAAGAAAAGTGAGGGAAGAGAAAGCTATCTAGAGGGGAGTACATAACAAGAGGGAGTGGGGTATAGTGAGAGGATAAGGGAATTTAGACGTAGGAGGACACAGTTAGGAGATTAGGAATGGATTTGGAGAAAGGCTAAGCAAGAGAGAAGGGAGTGACCTTAAGAACAGTGGACCAACTTGGAAGTGGAAAGGCAAGCAGAGAAGATAAGGAAGGATTTTTTCATAAGGGGGTAAATAGAGATATTTGTCAAAGTAAATTGGACATCTGAGAAGGATACTGCCTAAAGAAAGAGGAGAACAAGCAGTGAAGAGGAATGGAGTAGATGGAAATGCACAAGGGGTAACTATGACATTGAGTGCAATGGGATGATGGTAGCAAAGGAAAGTGATAAATGTTGGAGGTGATGTGGCAAAATTGGGACACTAATACAAAGATGGTAGAGTTGTGAATTGGTCCAACCATTCTGGAGGGCAATTTGGAATTTTGCACAAAGGGCTTTAAAAATGCCTACCCTTTGACCCAGATATACCACTGCTGGGTTTGTACCCCAAAGAGATAATAAGGAAAATATATATGTACAAAATTATTTATAGCCTCGCTCTTTGTGGTGGCAAAAAATTGGAAAATGAGGGGGTGTCCCTTGATTGGGGAATGGCTGAACAAATTGTGGTATCTGTTGTTTTGTGCTGAAAGGAATAATGAATGGGAAGAATTCCATGTGAACTGGAATGACCTCCAGGAATTGATGCAGAGCGAAAGGAGCAGAGCCAGAAGAACATTATACACAGAGACTGATACACTGTGGTAAAATCGAATGTAATGGACTTCTGTACTAGCAGCAATGCAATGACCCAGGACAACTCTGAGGGACTTATGAGAAAGAACATTATCTGCATCCAGAGAAAGAACTGTGGGAGTAGAAACACAGAAGAAAAACTTATGATTGATTGTGTGGTTCAATAGGGATATGATTAGGGGTTTGATGTTAAAAGATCACTCTACTGCAAATATGAATAACATGGAAATAGATTTTGAGCAACGATACATGCATAACCCAGTGGAATTACTTGTCAGCTCTGGGAGGGGAAAAGTGTGGATCATGAATCATGTAACCATGGAAAAATATTCTAAGTTAAAAAAAAAGAAAAAGAAAATAGATATCAGAAAGGATCAAAAAGAACCTGACAATGTGGTGTTTATAAGAAACATACTGAAAATGAGAGACAAATATAGAGTTAAAGTGAGAGGCTGGAGCAGAATATGCTATGCCTCAGCTGATTCAGAGAAGGCAGAGGCAGTAGTCATGATCTCTGATAGAGTTGGAGCTAAAATGGATATAATTGGAAGGGATGATCAGGGTAACTATACTATGTTGGGGGAGAGAATGTTACTATGGATAATGAAGCATTATCAATTTTGGACCTGTATGCACCAAGCATTATAGCACCTCTATTTTTAAGGAAAAACTAAATGAGATACAGATAGAAATAGATAACAAAATAATAATGGTGGTAGACTTTTATTTTCCCCCTCTCAGAACTAGACAAATGTAACTAAAAATAAATAGGTTAAAGAGGTGAATAGAACCTTAGATAAAATAAATAAGGTAGATATCTGGAGAGTCCTCACACATCTGCATAAGTTTAGTAGTAGATCTCAGCGTGAACATACACAGAATCCAAATAATTTTTAGTGGGACAACTATCCCTTAGAGAGTATAAATATTCTGCAAAAGTCTTACTTTATTTTATTTGTTTAAACCCTTACCTTCCATCTTAGAATCAATACTGTGTTCAGAAGAGGAGTAAGGGCTGGGCAATGGGGGTTAAGTGACTTGCCCAGGGTCACACAGTTAGGAAGTATCTGAGGCCAGATTTGAATGTAGGACCTCCTGTTTCTAGGCTTGGCTCTCAATTCATTGAACCACCCAGTTGCCCCCTAAAAGTCTTACTTTAACACTCATCATGCTATGGAGGTAATCCGGCATCCCTGAAGAATTGTGACACTAGAAAAAAAGCTCCACTGGTTATGACCAAGTTGGGAAGATGTGTTTTGGAAAGAATATTTTCCTGGCAACAGATTATGTCTGCAGCATTTAGACCAATCTAGCAAAATATGTTCCTGATAATATATGTTAACTGAGTACCAGAAGGGCTAAAGTGATCAAATTAAATGTTGAAACCAACATAGAGAAACAGGCCTAATATTGCATTGTTAGAACAGCTATGAAAGGGTTTTTTTTAGAAAACAAGGTGGAGTTATACATTAAAAGATGTAAAACTATTCATGCTCATTGACTTAGAGATCCCATTACTATGAACTACTACACCAAAGGGTATTATTGAGAGGGTAAAGAGCTGTGTTTGTATGAAAATATTCACAGAAGCTTTGTTTATTATGACAAAATACCTGAAAATAACAAATGCAATGAATGGGAAAAATCACCAAATAGATTGTGATATTTGAATGTAATTGATTTTTTTATGTTATTAAAATGAGAAAATTTGAAAATATAAAAAATAAGGGAAATATATGAAGAGAAGAAAAAGAATAATATATACCATGATTGCATTAATATATTTAACTTTAATTTAACTTTAATATTTAAAATAGAAATGGAAAGAATCTGCAGATTACCTTCTTTTTTTTTAAACCCTTATCTTCTGTCTTGGAGCCAATACACACTATTGACAGAAGAGTGGTAAGGGCAGGCAATGGGGGTCAAGTGACTTGCCCAGAGTCACACAGCTGGGAAGTGTCTGAGGCCAGACTTGAACCCAGGACTTCCCATCTCTAGGCCTGGCTCTCAATCCACTGAGCTACCCAGCTGCCCCCTCACAGATTACCTTCTGAAAGAGAATCCAAATGAATAACTCCCAAGAATATTATAGCCAAAATCTAGAACTCTCATATCAAGGAGAAAATATTAAAAGTAGCCAAATAGAAACAATTCAATATTGTGGAGCCATAGACAGAATACTACAAGATTCAGCAGCTTCTGCATTAAAGGATCAGATGGACTGGAATAAGATATTTCAGAGAGCAAAAGAGGTAGGACTTCAAATAAGAATCACTTACACAGCAGCACCACGCATCATCCTTTGAGGAAAAAATGAGAATTCAATGAAATAAAGGACTTTCAAACATTCCTGATGAAAATACCAGCGCTGAATGGAAAATTTGACTCTCAAATACAAGACTCAAGAGAAGCATGAGAAGATAAATAGGAAAGAGAATCAAAGGACATTCAGTAAGATTAAACTGTTTACATCCCTACATGGGAAGATGATTTTTGTAACTTCTAAGGATTTTATCATCATTAGGGTGTTAGAAGCAGTAGACATAGGCAGAGGGCAAGGGTGTGAGTTGAATATGATGGGATGATGTTTTTTAAAAATAAAATTGAGGGGTGAGAAAATGGAATGCATTGGAAGAAGGGAGGAGTGTGAAATAAAATGGGATAAATTATCTCATATAAAAGAGACTTTAAAGAGCTTTTACAGCGAAGGGGAAGATGGAAGAAGTAGGGAGGGAAGCACTTGGACATTACTTTCATCATAATTGTCTCAATGAAGGAAGAACATACACATTCAATAGGGTATAGAAATCTATCTTACCTTATAGGAAAGTAGGAAGGGAAGGGGACAAGAGAAGGGATGGGGGATGATAGAAAAGAGGGAAAATTGGGGGATGTGGTAGTCAGAAGCTAAACACTTTTGAAAATGGACAGAATGAAAGGAGAGAGAAAAGGATAGGCTTGTGGGGAGAATAGAATGGAGAGTAATACACAATAATGATAATAGTGAAATTTTTGTATAAGAAGTCTCTCTAATAAAGACCACATTTCTCAAATACATAGAGAAATTAGTCAAATGTATAAGAATGTATCTTTACCCAATTGATAAACAGTCAAGGGATATAAACATACAATTCTCAGACGAAGTAATTAAAGCTCTCTATAGTCATGGGTAAAATTGCTTTAAATCACTATTAATTAGAGAAATACAAATTAAAACAACTCTGAGGTCCCACCCCACACCTATTAAATGTGCTATTATGACAGAAATGAAAAAAAAAACTTGGAGAGGATGTGGGAAAATTGAGACACTAATGCATTGCTGGGAGAGTTGTGAACTGATTTAGCCATTTTGGAGATAAATTTGGAGCTATGTCCAAAAAGCTACAAAACAGTGTATACCTTTTGATCTAGCAATACCATTACTAGGCTTTTGTCCCAAAGAGATAAAAAACAAAAGGAAGAAGGACCTATATGTTTAAAAATATTTAAAGCCACTCTTTTTGTGGAGGCAAAGAATTGGAAAGTGAAGGGATACCTGTCAACTGAGGAATGGCTGAGTAAGTTATAGTATATGATTGTAATGGAATACTATTATGTTGTAAGAAATGATGAATAGGAGGAGATAAAAAACCAAAACCTAGAAAGACTTAAGTGAACTGAAGTAGAATGAAATAAACAGAACCAGGAAAAAATTTTTTTACAATGACAGCAATACCTTATGATGAACAACTGTGAATAACTTAACTATTATCAATAATACAATGATCCAAAACAATCCCAAAGGACTCATGGGGCAAATGCCATCTGCTTCCAGAGAAGGAACTGATGGATTCTGAATCCAGACCAAAACAATCTTTTTTCATTTTCTTTCTTAATTTTTTGGTTACATTTTCCTTCTACAAAAGGATTAATTTGGGAAAATGTTTTACATAATTGCTCATGTAAAATCTGTATTAGATTGCTTGCCATCTCAACAAGTGGGGAGGAAGGGAGGAGGGAGAGAATTCAAAACCCCCAAAAGTTTTTTTTGAATGTTGGAAACTGTTTTTACATGTAATTGTAGAAAAAAATTAATTAATTTTTAAAAAAAATTTTAAAAAGCTACATCAGATAATGAAGAATGAAAAAAGTAGAACCATGAAAACATATACAGCTATAGATTTAATATTTGAAGAATATTTCATGAATGTTAAACTCCAAAGAATGAACAAAGAAATGAAAACATGAAAGACATAATGTATATATTTTGCCAGATATTGCCTTCTGTAGTATGGGGAAGGGAGGGAAGGGCTGATTTTTTTATATTTCACTTAAAAAAAAGAGATAAAGTGACTTCATAACAGTAATAAAGCCAGCCAGGTCAGAGGTGATGCTGTCTGCCTACAAATCTTCTTGACTATATATGTAGCAGTGAGTTATTCTGCCACAAAGTGACATGAATAGTAAAACCAGCATCAGCAATGAACAGGAAAAACAAGATGATGATAAATGTTTGTTAACCAAACTATAATAAGACATGTCAGAATAATGGCCTTTTGAACATTCTAAACCTAAGACATACTAATGATGAGACCCTGAGCAAGTCACTTCTCTGGTCTCAGTTTCCTCACCTATAAAATGGAAACAATAGTACCCCACCAATAACTATATACCTCATAGATTTGTGGCAAATCTCCAGTGAGATACCTGAAAAGTATAACTGTAGACAACACTTATTACTGATAATTGTCTGCTGCATTTTAATTCAGTTGTTTTGAAAGTAAATTCAGTAGACAACAAATATCTCCATTTCACAATTGCTTTGCCTGACTTTCCCACTTTACTTAAGTAAGCAGTATATGTCACACTGAAACCTCAATTATTGTAGAAGTTCTAGACAGCCCTATTGTATTAATCAATCAATGGCCTAAACTAGATGGGAACAGATCTGGTGATTTGGGAGGAGTGAAGCTTTCGTAGGCTCTGGACAGTTTTCTGCCCTGGTGCCACAAACTTCTCCTGCTGACTTCCTAAGTTTTCTTAAGTCAGAAAGATGTCTCACTCTGGCTTTTTGTTGTCTCTACTGCTCCAAAATTTGATTTGAGGTGCTAGTTTAAAGTCTTTTGGCAGGGAATCTTGAGAGAGTTCATTTGGATTGCCTCTAATCTGACATTTTGACTCCAATATATTGACTTTTGATTGAGATTAAAGGTAATGATTGGATTTCTGAGACACAAATAATGAAAGGTACACTTGGCAGCTCTCCTTTTGAGAGATGGTGGGGAACTGAAGGGTTGTTAACCATTGCATCAAGTCAACAAATGTTAATTAAACATCCACTATGTATATGATACTGTATATTCTTAGACACAAAAAGATGAAAAATAGTCTCTGACCTTAAGGATCTTTATTATTCACTGGCAGGCAGGAAGGAGGCAGTCTTAGAATTTACTGAGTTCATATGAAGATCAAACCAAGAGACATGAGTCATTCTAGAAGGATGCTCTTGATAATAGGAAGAGATCAAGGGAGGCTTAAAGTAAGATGTAGCACATGGGAGCTTGGTCTTGGAAGAAAGGAAAGGGTTTTACTGAACAGAGATATCAGAAGAGACAATGAGAATGCTATATCCAAATGTTCAGAGACAGTTAGTGGAATATAAATGTCAGAGAATGGCTAATAGTGCAATTTGTGTGGAATATTGAGGGTAGGAAGGGAAGTATTATGAAATTAGATGAAATAGATAGCCAGCAACCAGAATGTGAAGGGCTTTAAATCTCTTATGGAGGAGATTCTATTTTATCCTAGAAGCTGTAAGTAGTTCCTGAAACTTCTTGAGCAAAGGAGTTCCATGATGACCCTTAAGAAGATAACTTCGGTAGCACGTATGAGATAGATTGAAGAGGGAGAACCCTGTAAGCAGGAAGTTCAATTAAGAGGCAATTGCAATAGTCCATTTGAGAGATGGTATGGTGAATTAGGGTGCTGACTATGTTAATAGAAGTAAGTGGAAAAATAGGACAGATATTGTGAAGGCTGAATTGACAAGATTGGACATTTGGATGGATGTGGAGAGTGAGGAAATGGGAGAAATTAATGATGATTTTAAAGTTTTGATGACCCTAGGCAACTAGGAAGAAACAATGGCTCCAGGGTATAGCCAAGGCCATCTCTAATATTGAAGAAAGAACATCATTTAGTGGACATGATTTTTTTCATCTTTCTGATTGACAAGACTCTTATTGTTGCATGCCCTTTATCTGTGCCCTGAGGATTTAAACAAGACTCAGGCAAGGTTGTTGCATAGATTGTTTAAATAAAAGCAACCCCTAAAAGGCTCTTTCTGGGGGGAAAAGCAAACACCCCTTTTAGCCAAGTCTTAGCTAGAGTCTCCTGGAAGCCAAATTTCATTCTCAAGAAAATGTTGCTCTTGACTCATAAACAGAAGAAAATAGAATATTATAATGCAAATGCTGGTGAACCCCAAAGATGAACAGTGAGACCAGGAGTGCAGGAAGACTAAAAATGAAGTTTCACACTGCTCCTTTAAAGAGAGGGGAATGGCAAAACAACATCAAAATACCATCCTACCTTGAGTACTGCAGTATTTCTTTAGTATGCAACACATACATCATTCTGACAGTCCCTAATTTGATAAAGGCCTCTTTGCTCATTATGTAGCCGGGGGGGGGGGAGGGAAGGAAGGGTGGAGAGAGAGAGAGAGAGAGAGAGAGAGAGAGAGAGAGAGAGAGAGAGATGAAAGGAAGGAAGGAAGGAAGGAAGGAAAGAAAGAGTGTGGTAGGACAACAATACAGCATTTTCCCCAAAGGCTTCTGTGATTGAAAAGCATTTGGTCAGATGGGGTAGGCTTATTTTCAGATCAATTTGTGTTTTCCTTCTTTATATCCAGAAAACAATAAAGCATCTTGGGGGGAAAAGTAGGTGATATCTTCACTGGGTATGTATTGTCATATAAGGTCAAGCTTCCAAGGGTATTTTACCAGTTTCTTACTGGAGTGAATGCCTTTTTTTGGTTATTGCTCTGTGCGTGCGTGTGTGTGTGTGTGTGTGTGTGTGTGTGTGTGTGTGTGTGTGTGTGTGTCTAACCATCTCTAGGACCTCAAGAGTTGGGGAGCTGAATCCAGAGCTGAGGAAGGGGAGAATGTATTTGAATGTCTTCAGGCACATTGCACAATGTTTTTAATTATTCTAGAGATATTACCAGCTCATTTCTTTAACATGCCTATTTTCTTGGAGATGCTATATTTCTGTGACTCATGGAGCAGCTTGACCCTTAAAGAATCAAAATGATAGGGCACTCAAAGGCCAGAGGAATGACTCATGGTAGGCATAAGTAGTCTTTAGCAGATTCTAAGTGGTGAAAAGGACACAAGAAGTAGCATAAAAGATGTTTCCTAGGACATGTGATTGTGGGAAAGGAGGGTAAGCCAATTATGTAGTGACAATGAGAAATAACAGATGGACCTCACAAATGTTATACTTGTACCTTTAAGATTGTAGCTAGCAGAAGAGCTCTGCCTGTTGATTGGACAGGTCTTCTTCAAGGAATTTAAGGAAAGAAAAATGTATAAGAATCTTTCATGATGAGATATATACATATGCATTACACATAATAGATGGTAAGTATTGAATGATTGATTGCATAGCAGACATTCTCATATCCACCTTATTGCTTACTCCTTAATATGAGCTTGGGAAAGTCATTTAACCTCTATGTGCCTGTTTCCCCATCTGTAACATGAAGGTGCTGGACTAGATGGCCTTTGTGGTTCCTTCCAGATCTAGATTTATGATTTTATGATCCTATCCTCTACCCTGATAGTAATGACTTCTTCCCACCTCATATACCACTTCATTTTTATCTCCTTAGAGCACTTATTAGACAGTGAACTCCTTGAAGGCAGGACCCAAGTTCTCTCCCAAGCTTGTATCATGTACCTGCCGGCACAGTGCTCTGCACACAGCATGCACTTAATAAATACTTAGTGAATTTCATCCTTATTTTCCAGAGATCATCCTCTGGAAACACAATCAGATACTGAAAGACAGGCTAGCCAGTTATTTGATTCTTAATTTTTGTAGGCCTTTTGGAAACTGTATAGCATCTAGATGCAATAGAAAGAATGCTTGATTTGGGGTCTAAGGACTAGACACAAATTCTGGCTGTATTGCTTTCTTTTTCCGTGACTTTGACAGGTCATTTCTATTGGCCTCAGTTGTTTATATATAAAATGATGGGATTGAACTAAGTGACCTCTAAGATCCTTCTTCCTATCCAAAATTTAGGATCTTACAAATTAGGATTTTGGAAGACCCATGCTTAAGCCCTCTCTCCTCCAGGACAGAAAACCCCACCCTTCAAAGAGAATTACTAACAGAATAGATGCTTTGATGTTAGGAAGAAGAAAAAAAAGTTGAAATGGCGGCTAAGTGCTGCATCCATTCTTTCTCTGTGTAATCATTAGGGAAGCCAGAGGTGTTTCCCATTTTACATTTCTAAGATGGTCTCTGAACAACCTGGCCTCATCCCTGACTTTGATCTGCAGTTTTAAGTGTATGTGAATCTCACAATTCCACGTCCAGTGTCTTATGTATTGATCATTGCTCAGCATTAAGGATTGATCGTTTGCCTTCCCAGCATCGGCCGCCATTTGTGATGGATATTTTGGCTAAGGGTCCATCAGCAATGTTCATTAGCAACCCTGCTTTTCAGGGCTTTGTAAATAAGCAATGCACAGCTCCTGCAGGTCACAGGGTTGTTTTTATTCCATTTTGCATATCCATATCACCATTATTGTGGCTCCCTACTGGGGTTTCCATCTATCATCAGTAGAATCATTTTCCTCACTTGGAGGTGGTTCCCAATGGAAACTATTTTGAGGGCTGCCTAGTGAGAAAGCAGTCTAATTAAGGGGCATCTCATATTTTTTCTAGCTCACTCTACTTGCTGCCATGCCAGGAGAGATGTGCATGGCTGGGCCTGTCTGTCATGTGCATCTCACATTCAGGCTCATCATATTAAGTATGACTTCATGTAAAGGACTTGGCCTTAGAGCCTTTAGATGGTATGAATTTTATTTCCAACTCTGCCATTTACTTGCTGGGTGACATTGGCAAGTCATAATACCTGTATTCCATTTCCTTATCTTTAAAGTAGGATAGATACAGATGCTTTTAACTCTTTCCACTTGAATATTGTAAATGCCAAATCAAATTATATAATGTACATGAAAATACAGAGAAATACAGGGGAATGTTCTTAAAACCCCTTATTACATGCACCATTTGTGTGAGTTAATGGAAGTATGGAGCACATAGTATAAATCTGTCTGTACATTGACAGAGCTCATGGTCCAGAAAGGGATGTTCCATATACCCAAGAAAAGGTCAATACATGATCTATGATAATTTTATTGAATCAAAGTCCTTGAGAGTTGAAAGGGACCTCAGAAGCCCTTTAATTCAACCCATACAAGAAGAAACCCCTACTATAATATGTCCAACAAACAGCTTCAGCTTGAAGATCTCCAAGGAGAGAGACCCCACCAAAAGCAATTTCATTTCACTTTGGAATAATTCTCATTGTTAGGAAATTTCCAGTTGAGATCAGAAGGAAGAGAGATCACTTTGATCTTGAGTGATGAGAGAAAGCTTCATGGAAGAGGAAGCTTTTGAGTTGAACCTTAAAAGAAAAGTCATGAATCAGTTACTGGAAGCCTTGGTATTCCAGAAATGTTAAGAAAGACACTGAAAAAAATGAGTGTGCTTTCTTAAAAGGTTGTGAAGGTCAGTGAAGAACTCTGGACACAATTCCTTACAAAGATCAGTTGAAGACACTGGAGATGTTTAGCCTGAAGAAGAGAATCCTTAGAAAAGGACATGGTAACTGTCTAGCATTAGGTTTGTCATATGGAAAATGGATTAGACTTGTTCTGATTGACTCCAGAGGGCAGAACTAGGAAAAACAACGAGTCACAGGAAGATAGATTTAGAGTTGGAGAAAGTTGCAGAGATGTAGATTTAGACCAGAAAGGCTTCCTAAAAATTAAGATATAGTCCAAAGTCAAATGAACTATTTGGGAAGGCACTGGGTTCCTCCTCTCTACAGGTCTTCAAACATACAGATACTTGCAGGTACATTATGAGTATGCTAGGTGGGGAATAATGATTATACAGCAAGAAAAATCTTTTCTGGTCTGTTAAAATAGAACTTATTATTTCATTTTTTGTGATACTATTTGACTCTCACCATGCTCAGAGCCTACCAATTCTTTCCTCAAAGTAATAATTATAACATCATGAAGCTTCTGTGCACAAATGTTTAGTTTAGCTTCTCTTTACTTTTTTCAGCCATGAAAAAAGTTTCTCACCTTTTCCCTCTTTGGCACTGAAGTCTCTAATATCAGATTATAGGTTATTTTTGTTCAAGAGTCTTAGTCAGTTCTTAGAACTTTTCTTCCACTTACATAATGGATGTTGATGCAAACCTTGCAATTATATCCAAGGTGTTCTTTCTGCAAATATTTATCATCACAATTGCAATAGGAGATAACCAGTAGTTCCACAAAATAATGATTCTTGTTGCTTTTGGATGTATGGTGTAAACAACTCTTTTCTTTGCTCTTCCAAGGAATGCCTGCAACACATCTTTCAATTTAGTTTCTAGAATGTTGAGACTGCTATGATTTCCCTCCTTCATCAGTGTATCTTCTTGATCAAGAATCTCGTATTTTGAGTACAAGCCATCAAATTAAAGCTTACAGCACCTAAAAACAATTAAATTCTGATCATCCTATGCTCCCTTTCCCATCACTTTGTTTTTATCACTGTAAAAGAGGTTTCATACAGTCCCAAGGACTACTTGGCTTTTTTCTTTTAATTGTAGGTTGCCATGGCCAAAAAATCCATTCCTGAGCAGCTAGCTTATTGATTATGAGCCTCTGTGATCATGGATAGGTTGGTCCTCAAAAAGCTCTGTGCTTGAAATCCTTCCACCATGGTAAAAATTCCAGAACTTATAGTCTTCTTGAATAACCTTAAAGAACACAGGATCACATCCATATCACAATGAAGTATTAGAGTAGGACTCGGTGTGTGCATGTGTGTATGTGCATGTGTGTGTGTGCGTGTGTGTGCATGTTTGCGTGTGTGTGTGTATGTATCCCAAATTGGTACAGATTTTTTTAAGCTGAAGCTCATTTTGTTAGGATAAAGAACTCAAGGTGAGTGAACTGCCTTTACTGATATAAATGAACCTCTGTAAGTTATTGTCTTAAGGAGATGCTCTGGGGCACTGAGAGATTAAGAGACTTGTTCTGGGTCACATAGCTAAAGCATGTGGCAGGGGTGGAAACCAAGGTCTTCTTGACTCCAAGGGCAATTCTTTAATTATTACACCAAAATGTCTCTCAAGTCTATCTGCCTGTCCATCTGTCTGTCTCTGTCTCTGTCTATATGTCTGCCCATACATATAGATATACCTATCTCTAGGTACATTAACACTTGTATGTCCTACTTCCAATAATAGTATGAATGTGGACACGACACTCAACCTCTCTAAGCCTCAGTTTCCCTGTATACAAAATGGAGATAATAGTATCCATGATAACTACTTCATTGGATTTCTATGAGGCTTAAGTAAAATTATACGTGTAGAGCATTTGAAAAACCTTAAAGCATCATATAAAAGTCATTAGTTCCATATGTATGGATTCATTCTCATCATGTAGAGTACATATTTTCTTTAGCCAGAAAACTCGTTTTGGAGGAGTGCCTTGTGTTCTGATCAGCACTGCCTATTCTAGGTAGTTGTTCTTTGTTCCATTCCCTTTCTTGGCTGCAGCACATAGCCCATGTGGGCATATGAAATGAGATGCATGTAGGGGGTCTGAAGAAGGTAATGCTACTTCCTCATTTTGGGGTTGGAGATAAGAGCTGGATGGGACCCAAGAGGATATTATGTCCAGTCCATTCCTCTCATTTTACACATGAAAAAACTGAGGTTTAGAAAGTCTAAGTGACTTATCCAAGGTCACACAACTAGTTAAATGTTTTGAGGTGGCATTCAAACCCAGGTCTTCCTGATTCCATGCCCAGCAGTCTGACTACTATACCAAGTAGCCTCAAGCACTCTTAAGATAATTATTCTACCACATGAAAATAGGCTGATGTAATTTTTTGATCACCAAATTTTCTCCTCACTTTAGTTTATTTTTACTGAATCAGTAGTGTCTTGGTTTTAGGGTTTAATTGTCAATGTCAAAAATCTCTTAATCTCTTGCCTCAGTTATAAAATAAAACAAATTTCTGAGGTCTCATTATGCTTGGAATCTCATTTAAACTCACATGTGCACATCAGTAGGAAAGAAAATAGATTTTCCCCACCCCATACAACTTACTTAAAAAGTATGGATTCAATAAGATTAATTTAGGGCTACTACAACTTTTATTAGATATTTTTAAACTTCATATTTGTTTTTTTGGCTAATGATTCCACTTGTGACTCCCCTTTACATAGATTATGATAGTGAGTAAACATAATAAAGAAAAAGTATGCAACTTTATTAAGTATGCTGTACCTGCCTTTGAAAGGAACACATTTGACTTCTTAAGAATTCTCATCTTTCATTTTCTTTTACTGACCGGAATGTTTTGTTTTAGAAACTTAAAATCTCTTTGAGGATCTGCCTTTCATTAACTGTTGGTGATGCCCCTTCCTCCCAGGCTTCTCTGTGAACATTTTCTGGTTTCAGTTCAATGCAACAAATATGTAGTAAAGCCCCTACTCTGTGCTAGGTCCTGGAGGGTGCAAAGATAATGTTCCTGTCCTGCAGAAGCTTGCATTCTGCTGTGGGATGGGATACAGTTGGTATACCACACAGATAAGTTGGTACAAAATCCATCAAGCAAATGCAAAACAACTTGCTTCAGTGCTGCCTTAGCTCAGCTTCCTTCTCCCTCTCCCCAGGAATGGCTCTTAACTATTATTGTGTGCTATTCGCTCTAACATGAGCTCATTTTCTGGAGGAGTCCTATTATAAAACTCTTTCTTTATGGCAGAGAGAAAAGGAGAGCATAGCGATACGTAGGATACTGAATTTTGAGGTTGGGTTACTTCATGGGAAGTCACTTCAACTCACTGGGCCTCATTTTCCTCATCTGTTCCAGACTGCAACTTGTCCACATGAGTATAAAACTAAGACCTCTTAGTGAGAAAGGGATGATCCAGCCTCCCTGAACTAGATCCCTAGCTGTTATCAAACCTCATTCTGCCTTCTCCTGGCTCTATACATTTTCTTAGATCACCTTCCATGACTGGAATATGTTTCTCATTTCTACCCAGGAAACTCCTTCTATTCCTTCATTTTCTATCTCTGATTTGCCTTCCTTCGTCAAACCTTCTTAGGCTACTTCATACCAATGTGAAAATTCCTTAGTAATCTTCAAATTTCTTATGCCATTTTAAAAATATCCTTTTTTTTGTATTTTTCAAGTTTCCTTTGTACCATACCTTGTATATTTTATCATCTATCCTGCACCACTAACCTCCTTGGTACAACCCCTGTATTGGGGTTATTTTTTTTTCAATCTGTGCATCCCCAATGCTTTTGTATTCTCTATCACAGGGCCTTGATCAACCAGAAAAGGATCTTAGACTACATGTAAGACCAGCCTCCACATTTCACAGATGAGCATATAAGCCTCAGAGAGGGGAACTGGCCTACTCAAGCTCTTGCAACTCAGAAGTGAATAAAACAAGACTAGGACATAAATTTCCTAACTGCCAGTCTTCTACCAATGTGCCATTCTGCCCATGCAGACTCAAATTTGACCTTCTATTTTCTTTTCTCTATTTCTGTAAAATTTCCTTTTGATTTGATTGTGTACTCATCTGAGCTCATACTGGAGGAAAGACCTTGTCTTAAGTCTAAAATTATTTTTTGCAATGTGTACTATCAGAATCTTTCCTTAAAATCCTACCCTGGCACCTCCTTGTGATATATGGGTGACTGGTTTTCTAAGGTTCTGGTACAGCACAAGTGCTGATAGGTTCTACTAGGCTAAAAAAGCTCCAAGTACTGGAGGCAGGCTGGGCAGTCTGAGGTCTCAGATAAGGCTAGCTATAAGTATTTATTATGTATAATTGGAACTGTGCTAGGCAATGGAGCATACAAAGACTAAATCAACTTTAAGAACAGCAAGGGCAATAGCAACAAAAACAAAAAATTAGACCAATCAAATTCCTGTCCTCAAGGAGTTTTCATTCTAGTAATGGGAAATTATATGTACATACATAAACAAATGTAAAACATATACAAGTACATATATATGTATATACACACACACACACACACACACACACACACACACACACACATACACAACATAAATCAAGGTCCCATGAAGGAGGTGGCACTTGAACTGAACTTTGAAAGAAATTAGGAATTCTCTGAGGTGGAAGTAAGGAGGCATTCTAGGTAGTGATGAAATGACCCATATAAAGGTACTGAGAATGGAGATGAATTATCATGTATGGAAAATAGCAAGTAGGACTGTCTGGCTAAAATGTAGAGTGAAGAGGAATCAAGTTTAATAATCCTAAATTCAGAATGTGAAGAGTTTTAAATGCCAAATAGAGAACTGCTGACTCTCCTTGAGCAGAGGATTAAGTTGGTCAGATATGAGTTTTAGGAATATCACTTGGGCAGCTATGTAGTAGATAAACTGCAGAGGAGAATGATTCATCATCACCAGGCTGGCCACAGGGGAATGATATTTTCAACTACATCAGCTCTCAGATCATCTACTAAAATTTCAAGGGAGACACAATCGATAGACATCTGTGGGTGAAAGAGCTCCACACCAATTAAGTTGCAGCTTTATTAGGGGGTGAAGAAATATTGAAAGGTTCAGTGTTAGAACCAAGGTTGGAGTGGGGGGTCATTTTAAGTAGATTTGCTTGGCTAAATACTAGACAGAGGACTTCTCCAAAGTGAGAAGTACAAGTTTCTAGAACTCTATTTTCAGCCTTTCAGGAGGCTGCAGTATTTAGGAGGAATTGGAAGACTCAATTCATTGCAGTATCCTTCAGAACCTCCTCAGGAAATCATCAATCAGTACTTACCGAATAGCCCCAATACACCAGGCACTGTACAAAACTCTGCCTTCTAGAAACGTGCATCATATTAAGAGATGTGGGCCTCGAGCTGCCTGGAGTTTTAAGTAATAGGAAAATAATCTTCCTCCAGCTTTCATACTCTAGGAGCATTGAGGTACTTCAGCCATAGCTGTAGCACTCACTCATGTTGGCATTTAATTATCGACTGCCTTGCCTTGTTGTTTAACTGTTTCATGGGCGTACGTTGTCTTGTCTTTCCGATAAGAATTGTCTGCCCAAGGACAGAGAGCATAACTTAAATAGCTTTGGTACCTTGGGCATCCCCTTGCACAGTTCTTCACACCACATGGGGGTGGGATCAAGAAATATGTTTTTAATGGAATTCTAAGCTTGGCATTTTAAATCTTCCACAATCTGGTCCACAACTGTCCCTCAAGGCTTATTTCATTTTATACCCCTTCATATATTAACTTATCTATTCAAACTGGGCTCCTAACTTTCCACTATATATTCTATCTCCAGCCTCCATGCCTTAGTACAGGTATTCTTCCATGTCTGGAATGCAATCCCACTTTCTACCTCATAGAATCTTTGGCTTCCTTCCAACCACAGTTCATGTACCACCCCTTATACTAGGCCTTTTCTAATCTTGATTCTGAAATTGCATACCCATTAAATTCCTTTTAATAACTTTTTATCCCTTTTATATTTGCTTATTTGCGTGCATGGTATGTCTGCCTTGTTGAATGAACTGTAAGCTCCTTGAGGGCAGAGAGTCTTGTTTTTTTTTTTTTTCTTAAGCCCTTACCTTCCATTTTATTTTATTTTATTTATTTTATTTTATTATTTTGTAAAATCCCTTACCTTCTGTCTTAGAATCAAGACTGTGTATTGGTTCCAAGGCAGAAGAGTGGTAAGGGCTAGGCAATGGGGGTCAAGTGACTTGCCCAGGGTCACCCAGTTGGGAAGTGTCTGAGGCCAAATTTGAACCTAGGACTTCCTGTCTCTAGGCCTGGCTCTCAATCCACTGAGCCACCCAGCTGCCCCCAAGAGTCTTGTTTTTGAATTGGCATATACTAGCACAATACATTGAACAGAACAGTCACTTATTAAAAGTTTACTAAATTGCATTGCATTGATAACAATAGAAAGAAATAGATTGGATGCACATACCTGACTCTTGTCACTTCCTTTCTATGAAATCCTCTAAAAAAGAATGCCAACAATGGTTGTTTTACAACGATATGACTAATATATTTGGATCATTTCCCCACTACAAATCAGTGAAATTTTCCTGGGACATTGTTCTACCAATTACTCACTTATATCACATAAAACTATTTCTTTGGGGAAAAAAAAACAATTGTACCTATGATGTTGTATTTTTGTAGGATGATTTAGTGACCCAAGGCAGAGTTTGCCTGATCTTTCTTAAAAGACTTTGAAAGAGTCATATTTAGATATGTCTTACTTTTAATTAAACATTTACTGCATGCAAGGTTCTGTGCTTGGCTTTAGAACTTCAAAGAGACAAAAAAATCCTGTGCCTGCAGATAATTTTCTCCATATTAAGTCTTATTTTTAATTATAGAGTGCCATCTTGACATGCCATGTTATCCAGTGGCATGTTTTTGATCAAGGGAGGGAAATGATCTGTCATTAGCCACAATAGTCATGCCATGTAGAGTTGGCTGGCATTGTAAGTATTCATATCATTGTTCATCCTGCGAAGGCAGAAATGCTTTCAGAGCTTAGTCCCATGTTTGTGTCTTCCTTCTCCCTCCCCAGCACATATGATTGTTAGTCCGAGGAGGGAAAAGATCCAAAGAGTTGTTAACATTTTAAAATACATCTGTTTAATATCTGTGACTACCCTTATTAGTTAAAAAACTGTCATTTCCAGTTTTGTCCACTAAGAAAATAATGTACATTCCCAACTACATTATTTATGATCCAATCTCTCATCAATATATTTTAATAGGCTTTGTGAAATAATAGTTATAATTGATATGTAATATAAATGTAAAGTAATGAGAAGCTAAAACATTATACTGAGGCCTAGATATGGTATCAAAAGGCTTGAGTTTGAATTCTGATTTCAGCAGTTTTTAAATGGATTTGTGCGCACGTGCGTTTGTATGTATACACTAGATTTGGTAATAAGACCTGGGCTCATATCCTGCCTTAGACAGATACTAGTTGTGTTATCATGGGCAAATCAAATAAATTCTCTGGACTTCATTTTCTTCATCTATAAAATGGAAATTGTAATGCTTAAATAATGAAGCCTAGAGGGAAAACTATAGGCTAATATTATTAATGAACATTGTTTCAAAAATTGCAAACAAAAATGTGTCAAACAACAATTTATCTAAATCATTTATTATGACCAAGTGGAATTTATACTAGGAATGAAAAGATGGTTCAACATTAGGAAAACAATTAACATAATCATATTTAAAATAAAAATAAAAACATACAAAGTCACAAAATCAATAGCTGTAGGACAAGCCTTTGACAGAGAACACTCATGCTGAAAACCCTACAAAGTATAGGCAGAAAGGAAATTTTTTATATCATAAGAGCTTTTCTCTAAAACCAAAAATGAGTATCATATGAAATAATAATTCACTAGAACTTTCTCTAATATATGTGGAAGTGAAGAAAGGATGCACACTCTCCCAATCATAATTTGATATAGTTCTAGAAACTTTAACAATAGCAATAATGCAATACAAAGAAATTAAAGGAATAAAGATAAGTAAAGAGGAGAAAAACACTATCCCTATTTTTTGGTTTATTTGGAAAATCCTAGAGCAGTGATGGAGAACCTATAACACATGTGCCAAAGATGGCATGCAGAGCACACTCTTTGGGACATGCCAGCCCCTTCCCCCAAACCCCCTGCCCAGTTCATTACTAGAAAGGCAGAGAGACTCAGGCAGAGATGCTCCCTTCCCCCTACCCACCATGCCAGATGACATTTTTTCACTTCATCCACCCCTCTGTCCAGCAGCCCCATGGGAGCACATAGGGCGTAAGTGGGGCAGCTCATAGGTGGCAGAGCTGGAAGGGAGCAGAGCACTGGGGTCGCACCCCTCCCCATCTCTACACTTGCTGAAGACATTCTTCATTTTACCTGCCCCTCTATCCAGCACCTCAATTCACAGGGACTTATAAGAAAGAGCACTATCCACATCCAGGAAAAGAACTGTGGGAATAGAAATGCAGAAGAAAACATTTGCTTCATCACATGGTTTGATGGGGATATGATTGGGGATGTTGACTTTAAATGATCACTTTATTGTGAATATTAATAATATGGAAATAAGTTTTGAACAACGATACATGTAAAATCCAGTGGAATTGTTCATTGACTCTGGGAGGGGAATGGAAGAGGGGAGGGAAAGAACAGGAATCATGTAACCATGGAAAAATATTCTAAATTAGTTAATTAAATAAATGTAAAAAAAGAATTTTCCCAGATCAATGCATTGCTATTAATAGCAAAGTCTATTACATTTGATCATCCTACAATGTTTCAGTTATTGTGTATAATGTTCTCCTTATTCTGCTTATTTCACTCTGTATCAGTTCATGGAGGTCTTTTCAGTTCTCATAGAAATCAAGCAGTTTATCATTCCTTATAGCACGAGAGTATTCCATCACTATCATATACCACAATTTGTTTAGCCATTCCCCAATCAAGGGACAATCCCTTATTTTCCAATTTTTTTTGCCATCACAAAACATATAGATATAAATATTTTTGTACAAACAGGTCCATTCACATTTTTAAAAATCTCTATGGAGTACAAACCCAGTAGTGGCATTGTTGGATCAAAGGACATGCATTCTTTTAAGGCCTTTTGGGCATAATTCTAAAGTGCCTTCCAGAATGGTTGGATCAATTCAGAACTCTACCAGCAATGCATTAGTGTTCAAATTTTGCCACATCCCCTTCAACATTTATTATTTTGCTTTACCGTCATATTGGCCAATCTGTTGGTTGTGAGGTGGTACCTCAGAGGTGGTTTGATTTCCATTTCCCTAATTAAGAGGCATTTGGACAGTTTTTCATATGATTATTGATAGCTTTGATTTTTTCATCTGAAAACTGCCTATTCATATCCCTTGACCATTTGTCAATTGGGGAATGATTTGGTTTCATATAAATTTGACTTTGTTCTTTATATATTTGAGAGAATAGATCTTTATCAGAGAAATTTGTTATAAATTTTTTCCCAGTTTGTTGCTTCCCCTTTAATCTTGGTTACATTGGTTATTTTAAATTTAAAATGTTTTTCCAAATGCTTAGATCTAATTTTATTTGTGTGAAAAGTATTTTATAGCTTAGTTCAAATAATTGTTATGTTTGTCTTGGCAGATAGATTCCCAAATATTTTATATTGTCTAGAGCAGTGATGGGCAAACTACAGCCTGCAGGCCAGATGCAGCCCCCTGAAATGTTCTATCCGGCCACGGCATTATTCCTAATCTGATGAATACAAATAGGATACAATACAATGAAACTTCAAAAGGCCTTAGAAACAGACTGACAGATGAGCATTTCCTTTCCTTTGGCCCCCTCTTTAAAAAGTTTGCCCATCACTGCTCTAGAGTGATTTTAAATGGAGTTTCTATAACACTTGCCAGTGAATTTTGTTGGAAATATATAGGAATGCTTATGATTTATGTGACTATTTTGTATCATGCAATTTTGCTACTTATTTATTATTTCCACTAGCTTTTTAGTTGATTTTCTAGAATTCTCTAAATATACCATCTTATCATCTGAAAAGAATCAAAGTTCAATTTTTTCATTGCCTACTTTAATCCCTTCAATTTCTTTTTCTTTTCTAACCACTACAGCCAGTACTTTCTAGTACAATATTAAAATACTGGCATCCTTGCTTCACTCCTGATCTTATTGGGAAAGCTTCTAATTTATCCCCATTGCAGATGATACTTGCTGATGGTTTTAAATAAATACTACTTATTATTTTGAGGAAAGGACCTTTTATTCCTATATTGTCTAGTGTTTTCAATAGGAATTGGTGTTCTATTTTGTCAACGGCTTTTTCTGCATCTATTGAGATAATCATGTAATTTCTGTTAGTTTGATTATTTATATGGACAATTATGCTGATGGTTTTCCTAAGATTCAACCATTCTTGCATTCTTGGTATAAATCCCACGTGGTCATAATGAAGAATCACTGTGATAACTTGCTGTGTAGTCTCTTTGCTTATATTTTATTTGTGATTTTTACATCTATTTTCATTAAGGAGATTGGTCTATAATTTTCTTTCTCTGTTTTTAGTCTTCCTGGGCTTTGGTATTGGGACCATATTCGTGTCATAAAAGGAATTTGGAAAGATTCCTTCATTGCTTATTTTATCAAATATTTTGTATAGCATTGGAATTAGTTGTTCTTTAAATGTTTGATAGAAGTCACTTATGAATCCATCTGGCCCTGGGGATTTTTTCCTGGGGAGTTCATTAATGACTTGTTCAATTTCTTTTTCTGAGATGAGGTTATTTAAGTATTCTATTTCCTCTTTTGTTAATCTAGGCAATATATATTTTTGTAAGTATTCATCCATTTCACCTGGATTGTCATGTTTACTGTTATATAATTGGGCAAAATAGCTCCTAATAATTCTCTTAATTTCCTCTTCATTAGAGGTGAAGCCACCCTTTTCATTTTTCATACCGGTAATTTGATTCTTTCTTTTTTAAACCAATTTAACCAATAATTTATCTATTTTATTTGTTTTTATGCTAGAAGCAGCTCCCACTCTTATTTATTAGTTCAATAGTTCTTTTACTTTCAATTTTATTAATTTCTCCTTTAAATTTTAGGATTTCCAATTTAGCCTTTGTCTGTGGATTTTTATTCTTTTTCTGTTTTGTTTAGTTGTATGCCCATGTATGTATGTATGATTTCCTTTTTCTCTATTTTGTTGATATAAGCGCCCAGGGATATAAATTTTCCCCTGACTACTGCTTTGGCTGTGTCCCATAAATTTTGATATGTCTCCTTATTGTCATTTCCTTCAATGAAATCAGTGATTGTTCCTATGATTTGTTCTTTGACCCACCAGTTTTGAAGGATTGGATTATTTAGTTTCTAATTAATTTTTATTTTGCCTTTCCATGAACCCTCATTAATTATATTTTTATCACATTATGATCTGAAAAGGTTGCATTTATTATTTCTGATTTTCTGAATTTTACTGTATTGTTTTTATGCCCAAGTACATGGTCAGTCTTTGTATATGTACTATGTACTGTTAAAAAGAAGGTATATTATTTTTTATTCCTATTAAATTTTTTCAGATATCTATTAACTCTAATTTTTCTAAAATTTCATTCACTTCCCTTACTTATTCATTATTTTTTGTTAGATTCTGGTATGGGAAGGTTAAGGTCCCCCACTAGTATAGTTTTACTATCTATTTCCTCCTTAAGCTCCTTTAGTTTCTTCTTTAAAAATCTGGATGTTATAAAATTTAGTGTATATATATATATATATATATATATACACACACATATATGTTCAGTACTGATATTTCTTCATTATCTATACTGCTTTTTGTGAAGATGTAATTTCCTTCCTTATCTCATTTAATCAGATCTATTTTTGCTTTAGCTTTGTCTGAGATAATGATTGCTAGTGTTGTTTTCTTTGTCTTAATTACAGCCTAATAGATTCTGCTCCAGCCTTTACCCTGTGTGTGTCTAACTGCCTCAAGTGTGTTTCTTGTAGACAACAATCTTGTAGTATTCTTACTTTTAATCTATTCTGCTTTCCACTTCCATTTTATGGGTGAGTTCATCCCATTTATATTCACAATTATGATTATCATCTGTGAATTCCCCTCCATTTTGACTTTTAACCTTGACCTTTCTCTTTTCACTCTTTCCCTCCCCTCCAGTGTTTTGCTTTTAATCTGTCCCCTTTATTTCCTCTCCATTATATTACTCCCCTTCCCACCACCTCCCTTCTTATTCTGCTCCTACTTCTCCATAGTGTTTTTTGATCATCCTCCCAATTTTTGCCTACCTTATATTACTCCCTTCCCCATGACCCCATTTCTTAATCCCCTTCTACTTCTCTATAGGGTAAAATAGGATTCTATACCACAATGAATCTTCCCTCTCTGAGCCAATTCCAATAAGAATTAAGGTTTAAGTATTACCCATCACTGCCCTTTTCCTCCCTTTCATTATATTAGTCTTCCCATCCCTATACCTCTTTATATGATATAATTTATCCCACTTTACTTCTCTCTTCTCATTTCTCTTAGTACTATCCTTCTTTTCACCCGTTTTCTTGACATATCATCCTAAACAGCTTACTACCACACTCTCTATATATACTTCTTCTAATTACTATGATAATAACAATTTTTAAGATTTGTATTTGCACATTAAATGTTTTGTTTAAGTCTGGTCTTTTCTTCATGAATGCCTGCAAATCTCCTAATATATTAAATGACCATACTTTTCCCTGAATGAATATAGACAATTTTGATGGGTAGGTGATTCTTGGTTTTAAACCCAATTGCCTTGCCTTCTGGAATATCATATTCCAAGCCTTCTGGTCCTGCAGTATGGAAACTGCCAGATCCTCTGTAATCCTGACTGGTGCACCATGATACCTAATTGTTTCTATCTGGCTGTTTGTAGTGTTTTTTCCTTTCCCTGGAAGCCCTTGAACTTGTCTTTAACCTTTCTGGGAGTTGTAATTTGGGGATTTATTGCAGGAGGTAACCTGTGGATTCTTTCAATCTCTATTTTACCCTCTTGATCAATAATATCAAGGCAGTTTTCTTGGAATATGATATCTAGGCTTTTTTTTTGGTCATGACTTTCAGGCAGTCTAATAATTTTTAAGTTGGCTCTATTGAATCTATTTTCTAAGTCTGTTGCTTTTTAATGAGATATTTCATATTTTCTTCTATTTTTTCATTCTTTTAATTTTGTTTTATTGTTTCTTGATGTTTGGCAAAGTCATCAGCTTCTATTTGCCCAATTCTAATTTTTAAAGACTTAATTTCTCCCCATTACCTTTTGTTTCTCCTTTTCCATTTGTTCCATTCTTTTCATGTCACTGTTTTCTTCATTTGATTTCCCACCTCTTTTTGCAGTAGGTCATTTCACGGTTTTTAATCATTGTTCTCTTAATTTGATTTTTTTGTGTCTCTTTTTCCAGTTGACCAATTTTGCTTTTTAAGCTGTTGTTTTCTTTTCTCCATTTTTTTTCAACCTGTCTTATTTGATTTTCAAATTCCTTTTTAAGTTCTTCCAGAGTATGAGGCCAATTTTCAGTGTTTTTTTGTTTGTTTTCCTTATAGTTCCTTATATCCCATCATCATCTGTCCTTTCTGTTTTCTGATCCTTTCCTGTAGAAGCTTTTGATAGTTGCCTTATTTTTCTATTGTTTACTCATTTTCTTAGACTTTTGTTGTTATTGTTTGTTTGTTTTGCCCACAGGTTGTAAAGTCTCCCCACTGTTGTTTTACTGGATTAGGCCAGTTGAGCTAATCTGCCCTGGGACTAAATTTTTTACTATAGCTTTCTGATTCTTTCAAATGATTTACTAGGTTAGGTAGTTTGAGCTAATATGCCCTGGGGCTGAGTCTTCTGTAGCCTGCTGCTGAGGCCATAAAATACCCAGCTAGATAGACCCCTGGTCCTCCCTTCCAGCTATTGTTGGAGGACCTCAAGGGGTGTATCTGAAGTGCTTCTCTGCTGGTGAAGCCCCCATCTTAGGATCCCAAAATTAGCCTAAGCCTAATTGTAAATCCCCAAATGGTAGGTGTATATGTGTGGGGAGGTTGACCAAGACTTCTGTGTGTGCAGTTTTGTTTCCATTCCCCCCCCCTTATCCTGTGAAAATTGACTCTGCCTTTCAAGCTGCGTTCAACAGAAGAGGCCCATGAATCTGTTTTGTTGTTGGGTTTGGGTTCCTGTTATTTTAAGGCACTTTTTAAAGATTGGTATGATAGGTTGGTCAGAGCAGTTTTGGCTTTTGCTGCTACTGAGCCTCCATCTTTACTCCACCCCTCTCATTTTAATATCTCAAGTTTCTATTTACTAATCTAGAAAAAAGTGTATCATAATCTGTATAGCACTTCCCTCACAGAATCATTGGAAGTCTCAGATGAGATAGAGTATATGGAAAAAAAAAACTCTGAAGATTTTAAAGGTGCTATATAAATATCAATTTTTATTATTATTAGATAAATAATAAATAGTTATAATGTTAGTACTGATGGAATTCTAACACAGAATGAACTATTGTCAATTTATTCCCCTATTTTCTGTCATCTTTTTTCTACCCCAAAAGGAATGCTTCAAGGACATTGTCTAATTTGCCCATCTAGAATCACAACAAAAGTCAGTAAAAATGCCATTACAGTTGCTGTTGTTCATCCTTCATTTTCAAAGAGGGCTAATGGCATCAAGGGAAATGTCTTGACTTGTTCTTGAATTCGATTGAAGTTAGGCAGTTGCATAAAGTTGTTATCCTCACTCTATTTTCCAGAATCATCAAAGACCAATCACAAGACAAGAGTCAGGATGATTGGCAATGGATGACCTTGGTGCATTACAGTTATCATGTAAAGAGAATAAAAATGAGGAGTTGTCAAGGATTGATCACTTAAAATCCCTTTGATGCAGATGTTTAGTCAGTTGGCAGCTTATAAATGTAGCTATCTGGATAGATCTGGTGAAAATAACTCTCCATCTCCTCACCCCCCAACACCTTATATGAGAGTGTTCCAGGGACAAGAGAGTACAAAGGTTGAGGTGGAGACCACGAAAGAGCAGCAATTAGATTCAGTTGAAAATTATTTTCCCTAGCTGATACTTCCTTCTCATCAGTGCAGTAAAGGGAAGGTCAAAAATATAGGACAGGTCAGTGGACTGAAAATTCACCATCTTTGTTACTTCCCAAAGAAAACTACCTTCCCTGGACACTACTTCTCTCCATGTGTTATGTCTTTGCTTTTAAAAAATATTTGTAGCCCCTAGCTTTATTTTGTGTTTAGCACCTACTAAGTGCTTTAAAAATGATTTTCATTCATACATTAAAGAATGACTTTATGCTGGTCACTTGATCAGGCATTTTGCTTCTACTTGCAAGCAATTTTTAATTCATGTTGTTGGACTTTGCAAATGGAATGCTTGCAGCATGATGCACCCATGTATCTGCAGTGTTGGGAGTCCCGTCACTATGGTCCACTTGAGTGAGTCAATATCCTTTATCAATCTCAGTCCTGTCATTTAGATTGGCATCCAAGGAGCACATATTTCCCGAGAGAGCAAGACTCAAGGGCAAGGACACTTGCTTATCTGTATTTGTATGTAGCAAGTATGAATTGGGACCTGGTCTCAGTCAAATTAGATGCAGTTGCTACTTGTGGGAACTGGCTTCAGATTAGACAAATTGGTTTCCAGTTAGAAAGTATATGAGGTGCTTCTCTGAGACCTTGTGATACTATGGAATCAGAAGACCTGGGCTCAAATTCTAGCCCTCTTACTATTTATGACATCATGATAAAGTCACTTCTCCGAAGTTCAGTTTTTCCACTGTAAAATAAAGGGATTGGACCTGATGATCTCTAAGTTCTAAATCAATGATCTATGATACCTTCTGAATCCATATTGTACTTAGAAACATTGCAAATTTGTTTATAACCATGAAATTAAAAAAAAAGATACAGATGCATCTATATCTTTTGTTTATTAGAACAGTGAAGTCCAAAGTTTTGCATTCTGTCTTGTTCGAGGTATCCTCCCCTTCCAAAAACTTAAGGAACACTATTTTTCTCTTTCCTACTTTATAAATACCTGTATAATTTTTAAAATAAAAATGTTTTTTTCTCATTTGAAATGTGGTGATCTTGGCTTGGTGATCTGCTTTCCAATGTCATAACTTTCACCAGCTATATAATTCCCTTCTCTTCATTCTGGGCAGTTGTTTTATTTGTTTGTTGTTCACCAATAGTGGAGGCCCTACTATGTGTGAGTCCTTTTTCTTATTGTGCAGTGCTTAAATAAATGGTATGAGACATGCTCATATTTAGGAAACAGCAGCATTATGCAGTGGGAAAATCACCCAGCTTGAAGTTGGAAGAATCGGTTTCAAGTTCTGGCCCCCAAACACTGTTTACTGGATAGCTGACTATTGCAAATAGTTTTTTTCTCATAGAGGCCTCAGCATCTCATCTGTAAAATTAAGGCATTGGGCAAGGTGGTTTTTCAGTTTCCCTGATGGCAATTTCTGTAGCACTATGAAATTTACAAGTGCTTCAGGAAATCCATGATCACATTTGAATTGGTTATGTGGTTCAGTTGACTTAATAGATTTAACACACTTTGTAAACTTGACAGTGCTCTAGCTCCATCAGCAGGTGACCTATTTATTAATATTTTTTCATCCACTCATTCATTTATTCTACAAGCATTTATTAAACATGTGTTGTGTGCTAGGCACTCTGCTAGATGCAAGGGGTACCAAGACACCAAAGAAACAATCCTTACCCTCAGAAAGCTTATGTTCTATTTGGAATTGAAAAGATAAGACTCTATTCTTCTTAAGATTTTTGAATATACAGTATGCATTTTCTCTGCCTTATAAAATATGTTTTACTAGAAGGCCCCCTTTTGCTACAAGACCATTGAGCTTATTTATTTTTGGTACCAAAGAATAAGAAGAAAAAGCATGGGCCCTGGACATGCTTGTAGAATTCCAAATGTTTCCATGAACAAGTCAAAGCCTGCAGATTGGGTCTGTTTTCCCCTATTGACAGGAATAAATAGGCTTTCTCATCCTTAACAACTTTTTCACTTGAGAGCCTGCAAATTGGTTTTTAATGTGCTTTTAATGGCCCCTAGAGCTCAGATCTTCCTCCTTGCTTCCAAAGTGTCTTGTCCCTAATCCCATCCTATGGAAAGCTGTCTCTCCTGTCCAAAACCTTGCCGAGTTTTAAATGCTGACCCTCTGAGGGTCAGGAGAACATGAAGGCAGTTAAATGGCAAAGTGGGTAGAATGTTGGACTTGGAGTCAGAGAGATAAGAATTTGAATCTTGCAGCCCTCAGACACTTACTAGCCTTGTGACCCTGAGCTAGACACTTAATTTCTGTTTGCTTCAATTTCCTCAGCTATAAGATGGGATAATAATAATACCTATCTCAGGGTTGTGGTGAGATAAGTATGTAAAGTGCTTCGCAAACTTTAAAGTGCTATCAAACTGCTAGCTGTTGTAATTATATTCATCATTGTTACTTATTTGGGACAACACCCAACAACTCTGGGATGAAACTAGCATAGAGTTATGAGAAGCTGGATTGGTACATTTTATAGACTCAGACAAAGTCTTATCTTTATCTCCTACCTGACACTTCTCATGGAGAGGATAGTCCATTGATAACGACTACATATGAGAAAAGTAATCCATGCTAAGTATGAAGAGTTGGATTACTTCTTCAAAAAATTAGATTTAGAATAATGAGAAATGTTATATCATCAAAGCTTGGAGGTGGAAGGACCATCAGAAGCCATCTTGTCCTACATTTGCCTTTATATGAATCCCTTGTAATAATAATTTGTTGTTGTTTAGTCATTTTAGTCATGCCCAACTCATCGTGACCATTTTTGGAGGTTTTCTTGGCAGAGATACTTGGCCCGGTTTGCCATTTCCTTCTCCAGCTCATTTTACAGATGAGGAAAACTGAGGCAAGCAAGATTAAATAACTTGCACAGGGTCACGCAGCTAGTAAGTGTCCAAGGCCAGATCTGAACCCAAGTTTTCCTGACTCCATTATGTCACCCGGCTGCCATGTAGTAATAATAGCCTATGTTTATGTAGCATCTATTGTATTATCCAGGTACTTTGTAAATCTTATCTCATTTGATTCTCACACCAACCCTGAGAAATAGTTACTGTTATTTTCTTCATTTTCTTGTTAAGAAAACTGAGGTAAGTGACTTTCCAAGGTCTCATACCTAAGAAGTATTTGAGGGTGTATTTGAATTTAGGTCTTCCTGACTCACTCCACTGTAATACTTAGCTGCCTTTACAACTGCCCCAGGGTGAAATCTTTGCTTGATGACCTCTATTAAATGTTTATATGGGAAGGGACAGCATGAAATAGTGGAAAGATCCCTCCTGGTTCTTTAGTCAGGGAACTTGGTTTCAGATTCTACCTCTGATCCTTACTATTAGTGTGACCTTGGGCAAATCACCCTCTTTAGGCTTAAGTTTCCTCACCTGTTATTAGAGACAGGCCTGATGGTCCCATTCAGTACTGGGATGAAATGATTCACTCATACTCAAAGTAACAGAAGGTAAACTCAGACCCAGGTTTAATGACTTCAGATCTAGTACTCAGGACTGTGGACCTGAAAGAATAGGTTTTAGAGAGGCTCAAATGACATTTTTGGTCAATATTTTGAGGTGAGAGGTTAGGGATGTTGATGAAATAAAGACAGAGCATTGGTCAAACCTGGAAAAATACAGAAAACTAGGTTTGAGTTGTTCTGTGTGTTTTGTATTATTCTCATGCCCTCTTGTGGAATTCTTAATATAGCACAGCATTCATCTCTTGCATAACAGAGACTATCACCAATAAACTTAAAATACATTGTCTGCTCTACAAAAGCCCTGGATTTGTTTAGTATGAGTTCAGAATGCTTTTTTGCTTCTTTATTTCATCTCTTCATTTCAAAGCAACTATATTTTCCTTTACTTCAGTGGGGATGGGGGCAGGGATGGAGGGACAGTATTTATTGAAGACTATTTGGTGATTGAAGAGTTGTTTGATTCAATAGATTTATTTACCAACTACAGTATATGAGGCATTATGTTAGGTATCAAGGGATCCAGAGGTAGAAGGGATAGGAAATGCCCTCTCAAAGGGCCCATGGTGTAGTAGGGGACATGACACTGAACCCTGTAACCCTAATTGAGGTAGCTGGGTGGTACAGGGGATAAAATAATGGATTTGGAGTCTAGAAGTTCAAATCTTGCCTTAAACAGCTTTTCCCTTTGTGAACCGACCCTGGGCTAGCACTTAACCTCTCGGCCTCAGTCTTCCCATATCTAAAATGGATATTAGTACTTATTTCTCAGGACTGTTATGAGGACTAAATTAGATAGCATATAGAGCATTCTCCAAACCTTAATGTGCTATATAAATGCTAGCTATTATTTTTCTTTTTTATGTCTTTATTTTATTTTTATAATAAATTTCCACTTAAGTTTTCCAAAGTTACATGAGTCATGTTCTCTCCCTTCCTTCTTCCCTCCCAACTCCCAGAGTTGACAATGCTAGCTATTATTTATACAAATTGGACTATAAGCATCCATGGGAAAACTGTTCCCCTTAAATAGAATTCCAATACATTTTAAACCTTCACCTTCTGTCTTACCATCAAGTCTAAGAAGAATGGCAAGGGTTAGGCAATGAGGGTTAAGTAACTTGCCCAGGGTCACACGGCTAGGAAGTTTCTGAGGCCACATTTGAACCTGGGTCCTCCCAACTCTAAGCCTGGTAGTCTTCTACTTTTAAAAAATCCTTATCTTCTGCCTTAGAATCAATAAGAAGTATTGGTTCCAAGGCAAAAGAGTGATAAGGCCTAGGCAATTGGGGTTAAACAGCTTGCCCAGGGTCACACAGCTAGGAAATGTCTGAGGCCAGATTTCAACCTAGATCCTCCTGACTTCAGACCTAGCACTCTATGCACTGAGCTATCTAGCTGCCCCAATTTCACTACTTTTATATAAGTTGATCTCATATGTCTTTTCATGACAAGTGGAATGTAATTTTGGTGAATTAGGAATTCACCCACACATCTTATTTATTGAATTTTAAGTGATTCTAGATGGAGTAAGTAGCCCTATTGAGTTGGCTTCATCTTGGGTATAGAAGGAAGGAAGAGATAGCAAGGAAGAGAATAAGTTAATATTATTGCTGCCTTGAGGAAATCCAAGCCACCTTCCCAGAAGAACTCAAGTGCCTCTTCTTTCATAAGTCCTTTCTCAGTGCTCCTATTGCCAATATTTTCAGTCTCTTAGAATTATTTCATATCATCTTGTATATGGTTTATATTGACTTACATTTGTATATGGTATATATCTGTATTAGATTGTAAGCTCCATGAGAGCAGGAACTGCTTTGGTTTGGTTTTTATATCTCCAGTACCTAGCACAGTGTCTTGCATATTGTATTAGTTTAATGTTTTTGTTTACATTCTGACCTAAAAATGCTATGAGAGCCAGGTGATATTAAATGCCATTTTAAAGGGTAGCTAGTGTATAAAGGGAAACCTTTCTTCCCAGAACTAGGGGTTATGGATTCGGGTCAAAGAGACTTTGATTGGTTCCTGAGATGTGGTAGACCAGTGCAGAGAAAAAGGAGGTGACATGGAGAAGGAGGACTATAACAATGAGACCATAGAGGAGATTGGGCTCTTCTCTGTAGGTCTTTGGCTGGAGGTCTGTCTGTGATTCGGTGTTAGTGACTAGTGTGGAAGACACTCATGTGAGCTGGTAAGATTAAGGTGGTAGGTGAGGAAATATTTTTTTTTCCTATTTCCTTCCCTCCTTATTTCTTTCTTAGTCTATATCAGTGATTCCCAAAGTGGGCTCTACCACACCCTGGTGGGTGCTGCAGCGACCCAGTGGGGTGGTGATGGCCACAGGTGCATTTATCTTTCCTATTAATTGCTATTAAAATTTAAAAAAATAATTTCCAGGGGGCTAAGTAATATTTTTTTCTGGAAAGGGGGCAGTAGGCCAAAAAAGTTTGGGAACCACTGGTCTATATATTAAAATTAAATTAAAAGCTACTATCATCCTCGTGACTTAAGGGTTAATTATTTTTATAAACAGTAACCACAATAATCTTTTTTTTAACTAATATTATATTTCCAAACAAATTTCTAAATATTACATTTAGCATATTACATTTAGTATAATATTAATTTTTCAATGTTACACTAGGTAGTACAGTGATTAAGACCTCTAGATGTAAAGTCATAAAGACCTGAGTTCAAAATTTACCTCAGAAACTTACTAGGTGTGTGACCCTGGGCAAGTTACCTCACCTTTCTGAGTCTCAGTTTCCTTATCTATAAGATGGGTATAATAATAGCACCTTCTTCTCGGAGTAATTGTGAGGGTCAAATTGGAAACAGGTTTGTAGATCTTAAAGTTCTATATAAATGCTAATTCTTGAAAACAATGTATTCAGTTTAGCAAATTTTTATTAGGTACTTCACACAATGTACTGCTTCCATTCCAGAAGACTGATTTCTAGCCCTGACATATAAAGGTTCTTCATATCTCATTAAGTAAGAATAGGGTACATCTTTAAAATTCTCAATTTCTTAATTAAAGTGATGACTGGTTTCGTTTTTGAGCTATGCTGGGAGGACATAAGATTGGCTATATATATATATATATATATATATAGAGAGAGAGAGAGAGCCTTGGCTGGAAGACATTAGCTGAGATAACATCTTTTGCAGGTGTCACCTTAATAAGCCATCCAGTCAGGAAGGTCAGTTCTAAGCATAGATGAATTGTACCTTTATCACTGTAAAAATGAGTTTTGCTTGAAATCCATTAAACTTTGGTAAGCTTCCTCTTCCAAGGGCCTTGTCTTAATGTGAACATGTTTAGGGGAAAGTCTACATTTCTTTGTAGGTGCAGGGGGTCACCATCAACTCCAGAAAATCAAGACATTCAGAAATTAGTTTCACTTAAAAATGCCAAGGAGTTTGAGCTAATTGACCATTCAAAAGCCTTATAGCTAAGGGATGGTTTTTTAATATGGCTGGTATTGTTCTACATTTTTAGCACCTGTCATAGCCTGGGAAACTTCAAGAGACACCTGGAATATGCTTAACCTTAATCCTCAGTGGCTTGGAAGACACAATGTATAACCATAAGTCATTTTCAAGGCAGCTTTTTCAATTTTAAGTCCTTTTAGTAACCCCCTTCTCTTTGCTAAAGCCCTAATTGTGGTTTGGATAATGAATTCTAAATACTGGCATATAAATGATGAGGGGAATAGTTTTAGAAAAACCTGGGAAGACTCAGATGAACTGAGACAAAGTGAAGTGAGAAGAAGCAGGAGAACATTGTACGGAGTAACAACAATATTGTATGAAGATCAGCTGTGAATGCCTTAGGTTTTCTAATCAATAAATGATCCTGAACAATTCCAAAGGACTTATGATAAAAATTACTGTTTTCTCCAGAGAGAACTGATGAACTCAGTGAAGACTGAAACATACTGTTTTTCAGTTTAAAATTTTTATTGCTTCTTTTTTCAACATGGCTAATATGAAAACATGTTTTGCATGAATTCAAAGATATAATTAATGTCATTTTGCTTATCTTCTCAAGGGGTTGGAATAAGGGAAAAATTTGAAACTCAATTAAAAAAAAGAATGTTAATGTTAAAAAATAAATGAATAGCAGAGCCATTATAAAAAATACAGGCATATAATTTCCAGGGCCACTAGGGTATGTAGAACTGTTTGTCCCTATACTGAAGACCCAAGAGTGTAGTTTTCTCTGTTTTATATTTCTTTTCTTCTTCTTAAGCATCTCCTATTTCTCAATAATGTCAGTGTGTGTGCTATTAGGAATTCTCTTCTCCTTCCTGACAGCAAATTTGCTATTCCTAGCCTGATTAAAAACATCAAACATAGGAAGGGAGCCAAGATGGTGGAGTAAAGCAGAGAAACTCAAGATCACCATGAAAATCCCCTCCGAACAATATTAAAATAATACCATAAAATGAATACAAGAGAGAAAGAACCAACAAGGAGACAGAGTGAAACAATTTTCAAGAAAAGAAAAATAAAAAAGGTAGGCAGACAACATCTGGGGCACTGGAGTGAGAGGGGGGCAAAGTCAGCAAGAGGCTGTAGCATGGAGTAAAGAGCAAGCCAAGAGCAAGCTATACCTGCCACCACCTCATATCTGCTGTCACAGGTTTGCAACCTAATTCCAAGCCAACATTCAGACCCTGAGATCCTGCTTGGGAAATGTAAGAGGGAGAATTTAGGTATTTTATAGATATGTATTTAAAGTGTGGCTGCCAGGAATCAACAATTCAGGTTGATTCTGTAATTAAATCAGACCCAAGTCAGCATCGGGTTAAGGCTATTTATTTACAATTAGGAAGGTAAAGGTATAGGAATAAAGAGAAAGGGAGAGGCTAGTCCAGGCCTGGACTAGAGAGAAGGTTAAAAGGCTAAATAAATTAGGCTGCAAGCCACAAGACCTAGCAACCAGATAGGCTAGTGTCTACTTAAGGCAGAGTTTGGAAGCGGCCTAGGTAGGCCAAGGAAGTCAGCCTAACTTACCCACATGACAATACTGAGTAGAAGCTGCCTGAGGTCTCAAGGGAGGTCCTTCAGCACCAAGTTCAAGGCAGGAACTGCCTCCACAGGAAGTAACCAACATACTTAAAGAGATAGTGTCTTTCGTCACTTCCCGTGGGTCCACCTCTAATTCAAGTGGACAAATGGCAGTCTCTACACTGATTTTGGACTGCCCAAAGGGCAGTCCCTTGTTTTTGATTTGTTATTTATTGTCACGTGTAGGTAACTCATCCCCCCTCCCTATTAAGGGAGGTGAGGATTACATCATTTCTATGCCTAGGGTAGGTAGGTTTTTGACTATGAATCAGCTAGAGTTAATTCCATTTACACAATCCCCCCTGATGATCATTGGGTGCCTAGTCACCCCAAGTGATCAATTTACATAATCATCTTATACCCACAAAGGTCTTCTAACTACAATAGTTAGAGATAAGAGGGAAATGGAAAAGAGAGAAAGCAAAACCAATGTTTTGCTAAGCACATTGACAAGAAACCAATTGGGGGGCAGTCCCCTATTGGTGTAACATGTACAATTAAAGTAGCTGTTCAAAACCCATCAGTCCATTCATTAGTACCCAAAGTTCATTCTGGATCGCTCGATGCAACAAACCCCATCAGTTCAATCAATTGCAACCCAAAGTTCATTCTGGATCTCTTGATTAAATGTAGGTTCTTCAGGCATCTCTCTGCAAACAGTTCATTCTCTGGATTAAGGAATCAGCAAGTTTCCAAGCCAACACACAACCCTTGAGTTTTCAAACCTGGAATGAAGTCCAGAATCCCAGTCCATGGCACTCTGGGTTGAAGTGAGGCCCAGAGTGTGGGCCCAGAACAAAGCCAGGAGTCCCAGTATGGGCCTGTGATGAGGACATAGGTCCCCCTTTGAAATAGTTGATTGACCCAAGAGAAGGGTCTGGATTTTTTTGCCAAGGGCTCAGGGTGGAGGACTGAGGTTCAGGACAGAGCAATCAACTGTGTGCCTGATTGAATCAAGTACACAGTGAGACCAAAAACTTGTGCCTAAGACTGGAGCTAGGAATTTGAACAGCCCCTGATCTGATCAAGTTCAGAGTTACATCTAAAGCTCACCTCCAAGCCTAAGGCAACTCTTTAAACTATCAGTATATCAAGGATTAATTGAAATTAGCAGTGGGAGGAGGGTCTCAGAGCTCCCAGCCCTCAGACCATTACTTCATCTTCAAAGAACTAAAACTGGCAGAAATTCAGAAAATATGCTAAGGATAGAATCAAGGAAGGACCGAAGTTTAAGAGGGTACTCTAACCTCCCATAAAACAGAACCTACCTATAAAAAGGTAGGAAAAATGAGCAAACAATGAAAAAAACACCTAACACTAAAGAATTTTTGTGGATACAAAGAACAAGGTACAGACAAAGAAGGGGACAGTGAAAGCAAAAAAAAAAACACATGCAAAGTCCAAAAGAAAAATATGAATTGGACCCAGATTCTGGAAGAGCTCAAAAAAGCCTTCAAAAACAAATTAAGAGAGGCAGAGGAAAAACAGGTAAGAGAAATGGAAGAAAGGAAAATCAGGCCTTAAAAATTAGAATTGAGCAGCTAGAGATGAATGATTTAATGAGAATTCAAGAAACAATCAAACAAAATCAAAAGAATGAAAAAAGAAGAAAATATGAAGTTGCTTATTGAAAAAACTACTGACCTGGAAAATATATCCAGGAGAGGCAATTTAAGAATTATTGGACTACTTAAAAGCAATGATAAGCTTGAACATCATAATACAAGAAATTATCAAAGAAAACTGCATCAATATCCTTGAACAAGAAAATAAAATTGAAATAGAAAGAATTCACAGATCACCTTAAGAAAGAAATCCTCAAATGATAACTTCAAGGAATATAATAGCTAAATTCAAGAGCCCCCCACCAAGCCAAGGAGAAAACACTGCAAGCAACTAGAAAGAAACCTTTCAAATAATATGGAGCTACAATTAGGATCACATAGGACCTAGAGGCTCCTACATTAAAGAATCAGAAGGCATGGAATATGATATTCAGAAAGGCAAAAGATCTAGGTTTACAATCCAGAGTCACCTATACAGCAAAACTTATTATATTCTTTCAAGGAGAAAAATGGACTTTCAATAGGATAGAAGATTTCCAAGCATCCCTGAGAAATAAAACAGATATAAACAAAAAAATTGAAGTCCAAACATGAGACCCAAGAGAAGCCTAAAAAAGTAAATATGAAAGAGTAAATTTAAGGGACTTATTAAGGTCAAATAGTATGTATCTCTACATAAGTGGTTCTCAAACTTTTTTGGCCTACTGCCCCCTTTCCAAAAAAAATATTACTTAGCCCCCTGGAAATTATTTTTTTTTTCATTTTAATAGCAATTAATAGGAAAGATAAATGCACCTGTGGCCATCACCACCTCCCTGAATCACTGCAGCACCCACCAGGGGGCAGTAGCACCCACTTTGGGAATCGCTGCTCTACATGGAAAGAGGATATCTGTAATTCTCAAAAATCACTGTTAATAGTAGAGCAGACAAATGAAAGAGGATGGAACGTAAGCTGATTATGATGATAATTTGTATAAGATGATGTATAATGATATGATGTATGTAAATGTAATGATATGAAATGATATGTATGATACGTAAAAAAAAATCAAGGGGTGAAAAAGAGGATTGCAATGAGAGAAAAGTGAAGCGAGAGACAGAATGGGGTAAATTATATAATATAAAAAGGTGTTAAAAACCATTATGGAGAGGGGAGGATAAAGGTGGTGACAGGCAATGCTTAAACTTTACTCTCATCTTAACTGGCTCAGAGAGGGAAAAACAAATATACTCACTGGAGTATAGAATTATAACTTACCCTAGTTATAGGGTAGTAGAAGGGGAGCAAGACAAGGGAAGGGGGAAGAATTGGAGGGAGGTGGAATTAGGAATGTGTGTGATAAAAAGCAAACCACTAGTGAGGAGGACCGGAGTGAAAGGGAATAGAGCAGGATCAAAAGGGGAAAATAAGATGGAGGGCAATACACAGTTAGTAATCATAACTCTGAAAATGAATGGGATAAACCCACCCATAAGAAAGAAGCAGAGAGCCTGGTGGATTAAAAACCAGTATCCTACTATATGCCACTTAAAAGAAACACATTTGAGGCAGGGTGACACACACAGATGAAAGGTAAAAGGCTGGAGCAGAATTTATTATGCATCATCTAAAGTAAAAAAGTAGGAGTAACAATAATAATCTTAGACAAAGCTAAGGTAGAAATAGATCTGATTAAAAGAGATAAGGAAGGAAATTACATCTTGCTAAAAGGTACTATAAATAATGAAGTAATATCAATATTAAAAATGCCTATTATCACCACTATTACTTTTTTTTTAAACCCTTGTACTTTGGTGTATTGTCTCATAGGTGGAAGATTGGTAAGGGTGGGCAATGGGGGTCAAGTGACTTGCCCAGGGTCACACAGCTGGGAAGTGGCTGAGGCCGGGTTTGAACCTAGGACCTCCTGTCTCTAGGCCTGACTCTCAATCCACTGAGCTACCCAGCTGCCCCCACCACTATTACTTAATATTGTGTTAGAAATGCTAGTGGTAACAATTAGAGAAGAAAAAGAAATTGAAGTGTATTAAAGTAGGCAATGAGGAAACTAAACTATTACTCTTTGCAGATGATATGATGGTATACTTGGAGAATCCTAGAAAATCAGGTAAAAAGCTAGTAGAAATAATTAATCATTTTAGCAAAGTTGCAAGATATAAAATAAACCCACATAAATCATCAGCATTCATATATATTTCCAACAAAACTCAGCAGCAAGATTTAGAAAGAAAAACTCCATTTAAAATCACAAAATAAAATATTTGGGAATCTATCTGCCAAGGCAAACTCAGGAATTATTTGAACAAAACACTTTTCACATAAATAAAACTAGATCTAAACAATTGGAAAAATATTAATTGCTCATGGGTAGAATGAGCTAATATAATAAAAATGAGAATCCTACCTAAACTAATTTACTTATTCAGTGCCATACCTATCAAACTACCAAAAAACTTTTTTATAGAATTAGAATAAATTATAACAAAGTTAATCTGGAAGAACAAAAGACCAAGAATATCAAAGGAACTAATAACAAAAATGGGAAGGATGGGGGCCAAGCAGTACCAGATCTTAAACTGTACTATAAAGCAGTGGTCATCAAAACAACATGGTACTGCCTAAGAGACAGAAGGGAGGATTAATGGAATAGACTCTGGGGTTAATGTCCTCAGCAAGACAGTAGACAATAAATCCAAAGATCCCAGCTTTTGGGACAAGAACCCACTGTTTGACAAAAACTGCTGGGAAAATTGGAAAACAGAATTGGAGAGATTAGGTTTATTGGTTTTTTTTAAACCCTTAACTTCTGTGTATTGACTTATAGGTGGAAGAGTGGTAAAGGTAGGCAATTGGGGTCAAGTGACTTGCCCAGGGTCACACAGCTGGGAAGTGTCTGAGGCCGAATTTGAACCTAGGACCTACTAGTCTCTAGGCCTGGCTCTCAATCCACTGAGCTACCCAGCTGCCTGAGAGATTAGGTTTAGATCAACATCTTACACTCTATACCAGGGGTTGGCAACCTCTTTGGCTATGAGAGCCATAAATGCCACATTTTTTAAAATGTAATTTCGTAGGGGGCAGCTGGGTAGCTCAGTGGATTGAGAGCCAGGCCTAGAGACGGGAGGTCCTAGGTTCAAATCTGGCCTCAGACACTTCCTAGCTGTGTGACCCTGGGCAAGTCACTTGACCCCCATTGCCTACCCTTACCACTCTTCTGCCTTGGAGCCAATACACAGTATTGACTCCAAGACGGAAGGTAAGGGTTTAAAATAAAAAATAAAAAAAAATGTAATTTCGTGAGAGCCATACAGTGCTCATAGTGCATGCTCCTGTAACAGTGCGCACTCCTGTAACAGCACCTGAAAAAAAATAACTTTATGGCTCCTGAAGAAAGAGCCTTATCTTGCCCTCAAAAGAGCCAGATATGGCTCGAGAGCCATACGTTGCCGACCCCTGCTCTATACCAAGATAAATTCAAAATGGGTAAATGACTTAAATATAAAGAATGAAATACTAAATAAATTAGATGAACATAGAATAATATACCTGTCAAATCTATGTGAAAGGAAAGAATTTAAGACCAAGCAAAAGATAGAGAACATATCAAAATATAAAATGAATAATTTTGATTATTTTAAATTAAAAAGGATTTGTACAAACAAAACCAATGCAACAAAATTAGAAGCGAATCAACAAACTGGGAAAAATTTGTATAATAAAATTCTCTAAGGAAGGTCTAATTTCCCAAATATATAAGAAAATAAGTCAAATGTACAAGAAATCAAGTCATTCCCCAATTGACAAATGGTCAAAGGATATGAATAAGCAGTTTTCAGGTGAAGAAATCAAATCTATCAATAATCACATGAAAAAGTATTCTAAATCCCCCCTAATTAGAGAAATAGAAATCAAAATAACTCTGAGGTACTACCTCACACCTAGCAAAATGAAAGTAAAGGAAAATAATAAATGTTGGAGGGGATGTGGGAAAATTGGGACACTAATACACTGCTGGTGGAGTTGTGAATTGATCCAACCATTCTGGCAAGCAATTTGGAACTATGCCCAAAGAGCTTTAAAAGAAATGCCTACCTTTTGATTCAGTAATATCACTACTAGGTTTATACCCCAAAGAGATTATAATGAAAAATTTTTGTACAAAAATATTTATAGCTGCACTTTTTGTGGTGGCAAAAAATTGGAAAATGTCCCTCAATTGGGGAATGGCTAAACAAATTGTGGTATATGATGGTGATGGAATACTACTGTGCAATAAGGAATGATAAACTGCTTGATTTCCATACAAGCTGTTAAGATCTCCATGAACTGATGCAGAGTAAAATTAGAAGAACCAGGAGAACATTGCACACAGAGACTGAAACATTGTGGAATGATTATATGTAATAGCTTGCTACTGATAGCAATGTAATGGTCCAGGACAATCCTGAAGCACTTATGAGAAAGAATTCTATCCACATCGAGAGAAAGAACTGTGGGAGTAGAAATGCAAAAAGAAAACATTTGATTTGGATCTGGAGTTTTAGTTTTTAAAAGATTACAAAAATGAATAATATGGAAATAGGTATTGAGTGATAATACATGTATAACCCAGTGGAATTGCTTGTCAGCTCTGGGAGGGAGAGAGGGAAAAAGGGGAGGGAAAGAATATGAATCATGTAACCATGGAAATATCTTAAATAAAAAAAAAATTTAAAAACAAAAACATCAGACAACCCAAGTTAGAATTTTGTCATAACTAAGAGTAAACAAGTTCTGAGTAAGGTTCTCTTCTGTGGCTGAAGTATAAGAGCTTCAGTGCATGAAGTTGGCCACATAGAGAGGTCTGCTTTCATTTGCTTCTTTATTCTTGGCTCCACTCAGCATAACTGAGATTGCTATATAAGTGGCCCCTAGAGAAATGGGGTGACAGTATAGACACTCAGTAAATACTTGTCAAATTGAGCTATCATTATATGAGTATGAGATCTAATAATGTTAACTGCCTGTGTCATTGAATCATAGATTTAGAATTGCAAGGGCCCTCTAAGACCATTTAACCTAATTTCTGCTGAAATAAAAAGTTAGCATGGCTTAATGGGTAGAGTGTGGGACTTAGTTAATCAGGGAGACCCAGATTGAAATCTTTGCTTTCATATCACCTAGTTAAATCACCTTGGGAAAATCACAACTCTCTTAACCTCCATTTCTGTATATTTAAAATAGGGAAAATAAAATCATAGGATATTCTTCCCAGGGTTGTTGTGAAGCTCAATTAAATAGATGTATGTAAAGTTCTTTGAAACCATTAATGCTATAATTATTTTAAGATAGATTTTTATTGTAAAATTTTGTTTCCACACCACTGATATTCATGATATATTTTCCCCTTCTCCCCCTTGTAAATACCCAGCCCTTACAACAAAGAATAAAAAAGAGAAAGAAAAGCTTAGCATACTAACCAGCACATACAAAAGTCTGCCATCCTACACCCTACTTCCTCATTCACCAGAAACCCCTAGCACCCCTTTGAATATTCCTTGAATCCATCCATCCCATACCTTACCAACCTATGGATCATCACACAACCCTGGAAGCACAACCACCATCCAGTAACTAACTCCTACCCCATTCTGAATCCAGCCCCACTCAGAGCCCACCAGGAACTCCCTTTCCCAACTGTGCACCCTAAAGACCATCAGGCCTTGCCATCTGTCCTGTAGCTAGATACTTAAAATATAAGCTCTTTGAGAGCAATAACTGTCTTCTTGTTCTCTTCATATTCCTAGAACTTAGCACAGTAGAGGCAGATAGTAAGTGTAGAATAAATGCTCTTTCCATTCCATTTCAAGAAAAGATAGCTATGCCATCTTATATCTTTTTTTGGAATCCCAAGTTTGGTCAATAAATTTTCACACTATTCTATGCATGATTAAAGGATCATAGAACTTAGATCAAGAAGAGACTTGAAATAACATCTAGTCCCCACTCTACCCTATTTTCATAAGGAGAAATAGAGACCTTGAATCTATTCAAAGTCTATGTTAAATTTAGAACTAGGGAAATGAATATTAACAAAATGGAGAAAAAAGAACAAGAACAACAATTATATTCATACCTCAGCCTGCTGTGTTGGATAAGCATCAGACTTGGGAGTCAGAAAGACCTGTGTAAATATTCCACCTCTGAAACTTGATGCCTGACCCTGAACAAAGCATGTTACCTCTGTGAGCTTCAGTTTCCTCACCTGTTAAATGGGGATAATAGTACCAATAGCACCTACCCCTATAGGGTTATTGTTAGTACAAATGATATAATGTATGTAAAATACTTCACAATTTTTTAAACGCTATCTTAATGTCAGTTAATGAGTTTTTGCTTTCCAGATCTCATCTAATCTTATCTTTATCATGTAACTGTGGACTTATAGTTGTCATTTATTCTCTCATTTGATCCTCACAACTCTGTGAAATAAATATGGCCCTGTTTTACAGATGAAGATACTGGGATTCAGGGAAATCAAAGGACTTCCCCAGGCTTATTCAATGAGTGAATGTCAGAGGCAGGATTCAAACTCTGGTCTCTGCAGGCCCAAAGGCTAATCTATCTTACACTTTTCTGTCTTTCTTTCTTTTATTTAACTATGCCATTTCCTCTATCTCAGACATGCAGAGGACAAACTACCCCCTTCTTTACATATGTAAGGAAAGAAGCCAGGAAAATGTAAGTGATTTTTTCATGGCCACCCAGGGTAGAGGTAAAATTGTCTTCTTTTTCCTTTTGCCTCTTCCTTGATTTGAATTCAAGCAAAAAAGAGGGGAAGGTGTTGTTAAAAGAGCAAAGAAAAATCTAGACGTTATGAGCCAGTGAAAATCAGCCTTTATAAGGAATGCAGCCCTGTTAGTTTCTAGGCAGTGTTTGCTCCTGATTGTATGTAATCTAGAGGCAGAATACCAAGTCCTGGTCTCCTAGAACTCACCCTCATAAACATTGCTGATACTATTTTCTCTGCAGCTGTCATCTTCTTCCTCCCACTTATTTATGCTCCTGCTAAAATACATAGTAAACAAGAAAATATTTCTCCATTAACAAGCCTGTGTCATTCTTGTCTGTTCTAGATGACTTTTCACTTACTTCTCTGTTTAGCTCTTGGCTTTTGTGCCAAACAATAATGCCATCTAAGCTTATGACCATAGCCACATTCAAGTCTTAAGAAAAGCAGCTGCTTTATGCCTGTCTGTTTCTGGAATTGTGTGCCATCTGCTGCACTGCAGGATCTAAATAACAGGATGCCCTCCAGGAGGGTCTTCACCCCGTCACTTCATCATTTCTCTTTTAATTGCCCATAAATTTGACCACTGTTTGCTTTGCTTTTTGCCTTTGTAAAAACTGTTCTCATTTTCACAAATGTGTTAAATAATTTAAAAGCAGTTTTAAAAACTGGAGGCATTTTCCTCTGGGGGAATCTATGAATTTTCAGGATGTTCAATAACATTGGGAGACCATGTCTGAGTCCAAAACCTCTAGCCAGCAAGGGTCAACCTGTTGATTGAGTTGGATTGAATCTAACAGAAATGTTTTACGTATATATTGTATGCTGGGCAATGAAGATACCAAGACAACGGGCAAGAAGAAGCCACACTCTCCAGAAACATATAGTCTACTATAGGAAAAGACCTATATACAGATAGAAAATAGAAAGTCGATACAAAGTAAAAGCAAAATCATTTGGTAGTTTGGGCTGTAATGAAAGGGCCCTAACTACTGAATAAGCAGAAAAGAAACATTCTTTAGGAGATGATTCCTAAGCCAATCCTTGAAGGAAGCTTGGGATGCCCAGAGGTGGAGAGAGGAAGGAGGGCATTCCAGCCATTGGGTTAGGTATGCCTCTACAAAAATACAGAAGTAAACAACAGGATGTCATGGTCAAGGAAAAGGAAGAGACTAATTTGTCTGGAGCATCAAGCACATGAGAGGAGACTTCAACCATGTTGTGGAGGTTTTTAGAAAATGCCATATAGTTTATATTTTATTGTAAAGGCAATTGGAAATTGCTGAATATTATTGATCAGGGGAAGGGAGGACTTGGTAAGGCCTGTGCTTTAGGAGTAGGTAATCCATAGCAGTGGGAGGAGAAAGGGAAATGAGGTGGGGAGATAAGTTCAATCATATAACTTAGGAAAATGTATGGAAATATGTTATTATTACATGTAATTGGTAAAAATAGAAATTAAAATATATTTTTAAAAGGAATAGGCAGTTCCCAGCTCTAAGGAAGATATGTTGGAGATAGAGAGATTGGAAACAAGACAACTAATTAGGAGACCATTGCTATTGTGCAGGCAAGAGGAGATGTAGATGTGAAGTAGGGTAGGACACTAATGCATTGCTGGTGGATTTGTGATTTGATCCAGCCATTTTGGAAGGCAATTAGGAATTATGCCCAAAGGGCTTTAAAAGAATGCAAGTCCTTTGATCCAGCTATACCACTACTAGATTTGTACCCCAAAGAGATTTTTAAAATGGGAAAGGATCTGTTTGTACAGGAAAATATTTATAACTGTGCTTTTTGTGGTGACCAAAAATTGGGGAATGACTCAACAAATTGTGGCATATGATGGTGATGGAATACTGTGGTGCTATAAGGAATGATGAACTACTTGATTTCTATATGAACTGGAAAGACCTCCATGAACTGCCTGTGGAGTGAAATGAGCAGAAGTAGAACAACATTATACACAGTAACTGAAACATTGTGGAATGATCAAATATAGACTTTGCTACTAATAGCAATGCAATGATCCAGGATCTTCCTGAGGGAAAGAATGCTATCCACATCAGAGAAAGAACTGTGGGAGTAGAAACTCGAAAGAAAAACATATGATTTATCATTTGCATATATGGGTATATTATTTGGGATTTAGGTTTTAAAAGATTACTCTATTATAAAAATGAATAATGTGGAAATAGGTATTGAGTGATAATATATGTATAACCCAGTGGAATTGCTCGTCAACTTTGGGAGGGGGAAGGGAAAGAGAAGGGAGAGAACATGAGTCATGTTACCATATGAAAAGATTTTTTAAATAAACAAATAAATAAATAACAAAAATAACAAAAAAAAGATATGAAGTAGGGGACAAATGTGCTTGATATCACAGAGGTGAATCAGTCGACATAATTTGACAGCTGATTAGTTAAGGGAAATGAAAGAAGAACTGAGCCTGACTGGGACACTGTGAATTTCAATGAGTAGAGGGTTGGTGGTACTCTCAACAGAACAGGGAAATTAGATGAGTGTTTCTAGGGACAAAGACAATGAATTCTGTTTTGGATCTGTTGAATTTAAGATGCTTATAGAAAATCCAGTTTGAAATATATAGTAGAGGTAATTACTTTACTTTAGAAGTGGATTTCAAAAGAGGATGGGGTAGGCCATAGAGATCTAGGCATCATCTTCTTAGAGTTGATAGCTGAACCCATGTGAGGCAAGGAATATTTTATTTAAAGGATCTGGTTTCAAATTCTTGATTTTGCCATTGATTGAATCAATGAATTATTATGAATTTTGAATATTATGAATATTAATAATTATGAAGCAGCAAGGTGGTGCTAGACTTGGAGTTGAGAAAACCTAAATTCAAATGCAGCCTCAGACATTCTCTAGCCCTGTGACTTAAGTGACTTAAGGTCACTTAACCCCTGTCTGTCTTATTTTCCTCATCTGTAAAATGGGTACAATAATAGCAGCTACCTTGCAGGGTTATGAGGATTAAATGAGCTAATATTTGTAAAATGCTTTGAAAAAAAAGTGCTATAAAATTCTAGCTAGCATTATTAATCTTGACTCTGTGACCTTGGGCCCCCTCTCAGTCTTGCTTTTCTCAGAAGCACATGTACTTCCTGGCCAGTGGGACACATCCCACTAGCATCCAAGGTACTTCCCCTTACTAAAAGCGACAGTTCACATCTGTCTTAGAAACTGCTTCTGTTCTTCCCATGTGAAGTCCATCATCCTTAAATGTCATTGATTCCTTAAGGTCCCTGGGTATCTAAAGCACAGGGCCCATTTGTATTTCTTCAATATTCCATTTGAGGAAGGACAGATTCCTCAAAAAGAGAGGCCTCAGAAGAGAACTGAGGCAAGTACATGAGAAAGGCAGAATCTAGACCTGTCTAATGGTAAACCCTGAGACAAATCAGAATTCTTACCTGCATTAGAATGACTCTCATTATGCATCCAAAAGACTCCTGAACCATCAATAGAGCTGTCTTGATAATCTGCTTCATTTTTCCGGGTGTTGCCTTGGATTGTGTGTACACTTTGCCAAGATAACTGGTTAAGTCAGTGAAAAACTCAAACTTTTGTTGTTTCAAAGGTATAGTCAAGAAGTGGCTTATTTGGCACAGCTTGAGTAAGGCTCATCCACAAAGTTGTCTTATAGGTCTAACTCTTTTCCACTATTATTGTCTATATAATAATACTAACATAATTACTTTATAGGGTCATAGATTTAGAAATAACAGGGCACTTTAGAGGCTATTTAATATAACCACTTGATTTCATAAATGAGAAAACTGAAGCTCTGGAGAACTATATAATTTTTGTAGTATCAGAAGGGAGATTTGAACCTAGGTCCTCTGCCTCCAGAACCAGATTTTTCCCTCTGAAGTAAGGTTGGAGGGGTAGGAAGGAATATTTATATCTTCATTTTCTTATCGATGGAAAAAATCAGTAATCAAATGAGGGAAAATTTATTTTCAGCCAGTTGCAATGGTATCCTCTCCTCTCCAGGGAGCCAGTGTAGTTTAGTAGAGAGTACTGGGTTTTGAGATCTAGGTTTAAAGCTTTCCTTTGCTACTAAGTCCCTTAGCACCTTGAGCAAACAACTTTACCTCTCAGAGCCTCAGTTTCATCATACATAAGATGGAGGAGTGGATTATAAAGCACAAAGGAGATCATCTATATAAAATGCTTTGAAAATTTGAAAGCTATATATCAGATTTAGTTACTATGAAATAATAACGTGCTTCCCAAACTTGTCATAGTCAAATGAGAAACCTACTTTGCTTTGTCAGTCATAAAGTAGCTATGTAAGTGTAAGCTATAGTTATTTGCTCCATCTTTTCATTTATTCATCCAGGTTTTCATTTACCTTTGAATTCATTTATTCATTTATGCACTCATCCATTTATATGTCATTCATTCAATAAGCTTTTACTAAATATAGCTGCTATGTTGAACTCTGGGAGTAAAAAAGCAAAAACAATCCCTGACCTCAGACTTCTGGGAACTAGTTAAGTAAGGTTAAGTAAGAATACACTTGGAGAGTCTCCATTTTCAACACTCAAATTTTCCTAGGTGTTAATATCACTCTAGTCTATTCTGTTGCTCCTGAAACAGAATAATCTCATTGTAATAAAGAATTTCTATAATATATAATAATTCTCTGAGTCTCCTAGACCAAGGCAAACACCAAACATTACCTAGTTATCTCCTCTGAATTCCTGCAGGCACAAAAAACTCACACCATAGGGTTAGGAACTGGTAGAAACAGTTGCATATTCTAAGCTTATTCATTCTTGCATCATTCTTGCATCTACACCAGCTGATAATAGTCTAGTACTAATTGGCCTAAATACAGTTATGTCAGTCAGTTAAAAGGATCTATTAAGGCCCTACTTTATATCAGGCACTATGCTAAGTGCTGGGGATATAAAGAAAGCCAAAGCAAACCCTACTCTCTAGGAGCTCATATTCTAGTTGAGGAGACAACATGCAAACAACTATGTACATTATATATAGATATAGATAGAGATATATGGCATATAAGAGGAAATCAAAGCATCCAGGGGATATACGTGGGGTAGGGAAGAAAGGTCTCTGAAGGAAGCCAGGAAGCAGAGATAAGAAGAAACAATTCCAGGCAAGGTCAGTCAGTGAAAAGGCCTGGAGTCAGAAAATGGGGATGTGAAGAACAGCAAGGAGACCAGTGTGACTGGATCTTAGAGTAACTGGAGGGAAGTAAAATATAAGAAGGCTAGAAGGGCCCAGGTTGTAAAAGGCTTTAAAAGTCAGAGGAATTTATGTTTGATTCTTGAAGTAATAGGGAGTTGTTAGAGTTTATTGAGAGGAATAGTCAGACATGTAGAGATGACTTTGATACTTGAGTGAAGAGTAGACTAGAGTGGGAAGAGATTTGAAGCAAGGAAACAGAAAGCTTTGGCAGCAATTTAGAACTACACCCAAAGGACTATAAAATTGTGTATACCTTTTGACCCAATGATACCACTACTGGTTCTGTATCTCAAAGAGACAAAAAAAGGACATATATGTACAAAAATATAGCAGCTTTTTATGTGGTGCCAAAGAATTTAAAACTGAGGTAATACCCATCAACTGGGGAATGGCTGAACAAGTTGTGGTTTATGATTGTGATAGAATACTATTATGCTATAAAGTATGACAAGCAGGATGCTTTCGCACAGACCTAGAAAGACTTAAGTGAACTGATGCAAAGTGAACTGAGCAGAACCACGAAAACACTGTACACAGTAAGAATAATATTGTATAATGATTGGTTGTGAATGGCTCAACTATTCTCAGCAATACAAAGATCTAAGACAATTCTGAAGGACTTGTGATGAAAAATGCTATGGGACTCCAGAGAAAGAACTGATTGAGTCTGAGTGCAAATCAAAGAATATTTTTTAAACTTCGTTTTTTACATTAATTTTAGGAATCCGTATTTTCTCTCACAACACAACTAATACGGAAATAGGTATTGCATGATTGGACATGTATAACATATCAGATTGCTTGCCTTTCTGGGGGAGGGGGTGGAGGGAGAGAATTTGAATCTCAAAAATTTTAAAAGCAAATGTTTAAAATTATTTTTACATGGAATTGGAAAAGATAAAATGGTATTTTTAATAAAAGAAGGGTATTACAACAGTCTGGGTGAATAATGATGGGTGCCTAGATTTATGTACTGACACATACTGATTGTGTGACCCTGATCAAATGATTTAACTTGGTGGTGGTTTAGACAGCTTTCTAAGACCATAAGTTATAGAAGATGCCAACCTACATTCATAGGAGTTTCCTCACCTGGAAATCATGATGGTCCTTATAGCATCTTCTCCAGGAGACCTGTTTTCCTGGTCCAGGGTATTGGTGAAATCTTTTTCTAAAATTGCTTTAAACAGATCTTAGACTTTGGTCTTTTAGAATAATTACACTATCCCCCTCTCATGAGGATATACATCAAAAATAGACTTGACGCAGGATGTATGGCTAAGCTATTAGGCAGGCTATTGATTTAAAAAACATTAAATAATATATGGATCAATTATCCCCCAAAAAAGAGAGAAAAATAATTTTAAAAATATATTAAAATAATATGTATGTATATATATGTGTGTGTAAATCATAACAAGTCCTTGATTCACATTCAAGGTCTAGTCAAGGCAATTTATATCCTACAAGCATATAGGACAGATGCAACAATATTGCAGTTATCCACCATCAGCTATGACTACAGAAAGTTGTCATACTAAAGAAAGAAGGGACAAAAGTCTGACAAAAAGTGAGATATGATCTCCTGGTCGGATTTATAGTCTAAACATAGGGATAGCAAGCCAGAATTAAAGTCAAATAGAGGTATATTTTAGTCTCATATCTTTAAGGCATAAAACAGGGAAGTCTAATCTTGGGACTTTCTGAATAGCAGCTTCCCTGAGTCCCCTGAAACAGGTCCTCTGCCTTGGCATTGACATTCACCACCTCAAAAAGGGTTTGTCGATATCGATCCTATGTTCCTCAGCACTGATCAGTAGCTAAACAATAGGAAAATAATATATATACTTCCACACCCCCACACACTGATGGAAATGTTCTATGGTTTTTCTATCCAACTACCTAACATAGTTTGAAAAATTGGCATTCTTCATCTTCTTTGTTTTTCCTGTGTCATTAAGTATGTCTAACTCTTTTGAGTGATGATAAAGCTTAAGTAGGAGTCTCTACGGTGAGTACTGGACCTGATGCCATCATCAAAATGGCATCTAAAAACAGGACTATTAGGAGGATCTCACCATCTATGGGGAAATTTTCTTCTTTGTTAATTGAATATCTTCCATTACAGTAATAAATATCTGGTAAGCATACCTCTCCCTGTTTTACACCTCTTATAATATTTATAATCAGAGTATAGTTCTATTGCATCAAAGTCTCTAAGTCTTAAAGTACATGTTAACTTAATTTGAATGGTTTTATTTATCATCATTGTCAATATTTCTCTACCTTCTAATCCTCTGCTGTGGGATTTGACACATTAGCTTCAATTATTTTCCAATTGCTTTTCTTACAAATGTTTGTCATGACCACTACAATATGAGATAATAACATAACATTTCCAAATGATGTTTCCTGTTTTTGAACACATGATAGAAGAGATTCCATTATTTACTTCTGCAAAGGGAACCTATGAGCCCTCTTTCTAGTTTGCTGCAACTTTCTTCTGCCTTCTGGCATCATTCATAATCAAAATTGATATGTTTCTGTTTTTCCAGTAATAGTCCCTTAATTGGTCACTGAATAAGGTTCTTTCATTTGGAGTATCAATCGATCACCGAGCATTTATTAAGAATCTACTGTAAGCAATCTATAAAAAAATTAGCTACTTTCTATATGTAATAAGCACTAGATTTTATGTTGGAATCTGGAAATACAAAAACAACATCATAACTTCCTTCAAGGAGCTCATATTATACTAGGGAGACAATGTATTAAAAATAAGTAAATACAGTACATGTAGAAAAATTATACAGTGATTTTGGGCATAGAGAGTGCTACCAACTGTGGGAATTCAGGAAAGCTTCTTTAAAGAGGTGACAACTGAGCTGAATTGTACAGTAAAGTAGAGATTAGGAGAATATTCCAGACAGGGAGGACAGTCTGTGCAAAGGTAGGTAGGTAGGAAAAAGAATACTATGGGTAGGAAACTGAATGTAGGTCAATTTGGCTGGAGTGGAGTCTGAGTCAAGGGGAATAACTGCTAATTGTCTCACAAAGAGAGGTCTGAACCAGATTCTGAAGGACTTTAAAACCCAAACAAAAGAGTTTGTTTTTTAATTCTAAAGGACTTTGGGAACTACTGAAATTTCCTGAGCAGAGTAGGAACATGATTAGATATAGACATAAAGAATACCTAGAATTAAGATAATTTTTGTAGGTGAGGTGATCCCAAAACTTTGCCCCTTTGAATCCTCCTCCTTCTTTTCTGACATTCATTGTCTTTGAAAAAGCAGAAGGATCACATAATACTGAGAACCATTTTGTGTTTTTTCTTGTTACTTGAATTTCCATGGACAGAAAAATGATTATTTAATGGCCAGCCTATTTGGTGATGAGCCTCATAAATATAATTGGTAAAAATGCAAAATTAAAAAATTAAGTATGAATGAAATCTATGTTTCTCATAGAGTGCTCAGCAGTGTAATAACCTACTATGTTAGCTACTAACATTAATTTTCCTTATGAAACAAAATACAATTGAAATTGTAAGTAATTTCTCTCTGTTGGAGATTTGAAAATTTATTTTAAAAATCATATAATTTGAGATCTGGAATAGATCTTAAGACCCACCGTTTCATGGTACAGATGGAGAAAAAGAGACCCTGAGATATGAAATTAATTACCCAGTGTCTCACAGATAACCTCTTTCTGACTCCCTAGCCAGTGCCACTTCCATGGCTTTCCTCTTTCAGATTCGTTTTTACTAATTTGAAAAAAAATTATTAATGTCTCTTTAGCTAGATACCTTGAGAAGCTGAATCAATTTTGTTAATTAATTAAAAAATTAGTTGTAGAGTAATATATTCTTATAGAGTTATTAGGGACTGATTGGTCATTCTTGATTTGTCAAGTAGGGTTCATAACTTAATAAAGACGGTGTGGAAAAGTACAAAGCCACTGGACTTGGGGTGAGAGAGCTCCTGTCCCAGACATGACAGTAACCACTCTTGTGACCTTGGGAGAGTCACATTCCCTCCAAGAACCTAAATATCTTCCTCTGCAAAAGGCAAATGATAATGCCTGCCTTGCCTCCTTCACAGAGTTGTTGAGAGGAAAGAAAGCACTTTCCAGAATGTTAATCGCTATGTAAATTTGACCTCTTACGAATAAACTTGCTGATTCATTCCCATGCCATTGTATCTGGCCTTCTCTGTAAGAATCTGCAGTGAATCTCTTTGACAAAAGTGATGAATTGTTCCCACCTTATCCAGGTAATATGTAAACAACAAGAGGAAGCATTAGCTTCTGTCAAGGACTTTATCTAGACCACTGAAATTAGAAGTGATTGTGGTTTCTGGTAGAGACAAACTTTTAATTCAGAAAAATGCCATTAAAGGAAAAAGCAATTTGAGATAAATAATGGACCCAAATAGAAAGCCCAAATTATAAAATAACCAGGCACTTAATCTTTGAAAAATAATAAAACCAATTTATGTTGAATTGCAACTTGAAATTTATTCTTTTTAAAATGGAAAGCAGTCCCTGAACTTTAGTTGTGTAAGAGTCATTCTTTCTGTCATTTATATTTTTGGTGAGGCCTGTAACAATTCTCTTATGGTTAAAATAGGTAAGAATGTATATTCAGCTCCCCCTTCTCAAACCTCTTGCATAAAGAGTTCTATTAGTGTTTCATTGGAAATTGGTGCTTGAGAGAAGCTTAGGGATAAGATTATTAGTTTCAGACTTGGTACTACTAGATATCTGACTTAAAAGCAAGAAAAGTGCTTCTGTTTTCTTAAATGTCCATATACCCTATGTGAGGGCAAAGGATAAATTTCTGCTTTGTGAACTCTTCATATTCAAAACCCCTTGGGCCTCTAGGGAGTCCATTGGAGGCTATCAGTGACTATGACTTCTTCCTCTAACAACAATTCAATGAGACAATTCTACTAAATAAGGAAGAAACAACGATGCTCCCTTAAAGGAAGAGAAGGCTTGGTTAGTCGTTAAAGCTATAATTCTCTGATTCTTATAGTCCATGGGGAAGGATGGAGTATATGACAGTCTGTGCAAAGTCACAGATATGTCAGAAAGAATACAATACTCAGTGAGGTGGTACAGTGAATGCAATGTGGGTTTTAGATTCAGGAAGACCTTACTTCAACTTTTGCCTTACCCACTTATTAGTTATGCCCTGGCCAAGTCATTCTACCTCCCTGAGGTTCAGTTTCCACATTCATAAAATAGGCAAAATAATAGAATCTGCAAATAGTAAAGATCAAAATAGACAATATATGTAAAGTGTTTTGCAAAATATAAAGAGCTATGTAAATGTTAACTATTTTTATTACTATTATCATTATTGTTAATATCATTATTATTTGGAGAAGAACAAGTAGTTCCATTTGATTGGAATGAAGAGTGTATGAAGGAGGGTGCTGTGAAAAAAGTCTAAAAAGGTAGGTGAGGGCTAAATTGTGAGGGTTTTAAATGCCCTTAAATGCCAGAAAAGCAATGTTTTCACAATAACATACCTCCACTAAAAAGGGCAGCTGTAAAATTGAAATCGAAGTCAGTAATGATAGGGAACTGGACCTTCACAGAGAGCAACACTGTATGAGAAGCCATTTTCTGTCACTTTCTCTACTGCAGTGATTCATATTAATGAAGATCAATTACTGTGGCTATATAAGTGACTTGAGTGGAAGGCACAGAGAAAGTGAGTCACCCCTGCTGGTTGTGATTGAATTGTCTTGACCTGATTTGAGTTCTAGCTCTATGTGGATGGTTATAAAAGTTTTGGTTTGGTAAAACAAACAAACAAACAAAAACAACACTTGCTTTTGATTTTTGCCAATGAATTCCTTAGAGGAGATCACAACTAAGGTGGGGTAATCACAGCTCTGACCTAGAGCCTTAAAATGAGAGAGAGAGAGAGAGAGAGAGAGAGAGAGAGAGAGAGAGAGAGATAGAGAGAGAGAGAGAGAGAGAGATGNAGTAATGATAGGGAACTGGACCTTCACAGAGAGCAACACTGTATGAGAAGCCATTTTCTGTCACTTTCTCTACTGCAGTGATTCATATTAATGAAGATCAATTACTGTGGCTATATAAGTGACTTGAGTGGAAGGCACAGAGAAAGTGAGTCACCCCTGCTGGTTGTGATTGAATTGTCTTGACCTGATTTGAGTTCTAGCTCTATGTGGATGGTTATAAAAGTTTTGGTTTGGTAAAACAAACAAACAAACAAAAACAACACTTGCTTTTGATTTTTGCCAATGAATTCCTTAGAGGAGATCACAACTAAGGTGGGGTAATCACAGCTCTGACCTAGAGCCTTAAAATGAGAGAGAGAGAGAGAGAGAGAGAGAGAGAGAGAGAGAGAGAGAGAGAGAGAGAGAGAGAGAGAGAGAGATGATTGATTTAGAGCTGGATAAAGAGCTTAGAGCTAATCCAGTCAACCTTGCCCATTTTTCAGTTAAGTCAACCAAGGCAGAGAGAAGTTAAGTGAATTTCTCCTAACAGCTAGTGTCTGAGACAGGACTCGAATCCAAATTTTCTGGATTGTCCATTGTCTGATCCACTCTTCCATGCTGCACTGCTCCTTTAGCCAAACATTGGCAGTAATTAATAGTAACACATATGTTTTGTGTAGTTGTTCCTTAAAAGGGAATAAATAATTAAAATTAGTAGCTAGTTAGCAAGAATCAGTAGTTAAAATAGGAATCTCTCAGGTAGTATTCTTTCTCTGCTTATCAATTGTGTTCAACCAAGATGAGCTTCCCTGAAGCTAATCCTTATCCAACTTTCCTTGTTCCCTATAAAAGGTCTTGAAGCATTCTACCATCATAGGTCCTTGTGAAGGTCAAGGTCTCTCCTTCCCTAACCCCTTCAAATGAGTTTATTTTAAAGAATAGATCTTAGGGAATGCCTTAAGCTGATTGCTCCAAGGTCATTGTTCCCTTACCCAAGAAACATGGTACAGTGGAAAGAGTTCAGGATTTGCAGCTTTAGTACATGAGCTCAAGGTCAATCTTAGCCATCTACTTTCTTGAAGACCATGGTCAAATTCTTTCACCTCTCTGGGTTTCTCGAAACATGAAAGCATTAGACTTGATGATGCCAAAGCCTTTAAGTTCTGACATCTAGCTAGCCAAAGTGCTATGTATTTTTATTTACCCCATCTTATAGATGAGAAAACAGGTTCATTGAGATGATGTGACATATCCATGGTTCTGTGGCTAATCATTTCTATAGAAATGTGACTTGATCCCAGATCAGTCTTCTAATCTCAAACCTAGTGTTCTGTTTTTAATGGTAGGGGCTTTAAGTACCCTTTTTGTGTGTCCTTTGGAGTCTCATGAAGTTTATAGACCATTTCTCAGAACAATTTTTTTTAATTAATTGAAGAAAATTATAAAATTCAGCCAGAGGTTTGTAAAAATAAAAAGTCATTTTTTCGCCTTCCCAGGCCCTTTGTCCATGGAACTATGCACCCTTGTTTTATGTAGTGTCATGCCTCTAAGACATTTTGGTTGGTGACTGTAAGGCGGGAAACCATCATATCTCCCAGTATTATACCCTAACCCTGAAGCTATAATGTATATGTTGTGGGAGAGACACACCCAAGTTTATAGCATATATATGTCTCATCTCAAGAATAGGTGACTCAAATTCCATTCAATCCAGAAGTAAGAAAAGAATTTTATTTGAAGAAGAGGTTTAAGGTGGTATAATAGCCTAATAATTGGAATATTGTGGAAGTTAATCAGGTAGCCTTAGGACTGATGGATAAACCCAGGGGCTAGTAGAATAGCATCTCTGGGGTTGATGGAATAGCAACTCTCTAGGTGTGGAGTAGCAGCTCCAAGTATGGAATAGCAACTCCTAGTGAAAAACCAGCTGTAGGGTGGCAGATTCTGCTGTAGAGTGGCAGCTTACTTGCTCTGTGGATTGGGGTTGGTATGTTTATTAGAGTCTGGGAGTTAGTCATCTCCCCTTCCAGAGAAATCTTTACCTCTCCTGAAAATGGACATGGCCAAATTCAGGTGGAGATATGTTTTGAGGTTTGACATACATGTCATAGGGCAGTGATGATGAATCTTTTAAAGATGGATCCCTTCCCACCCCACCTCCAAGATTGAGTGCCATGCTCACCCCACCCCAGAGACTGAGTGCCATACCCCTCCACCCAGCTGAGTATTGGGCGTGCCCTGCCCTCCTTGCCCTACACAGGGGAGGGGAGAAAGCACTCTCATTGGGCTGCTGGGCAGAAGGGTAGGTGATATAAAAAAATGTCATCTGGTGCAGTGGAGAGGGGGAGGGGAGCCACTCTGCCCAAGTCCCTCTGCCTTTATAGTAACAAACTCTGAAGGGAGGAGGGTGGCCACAGAGAGGTCTCTGTGTGCCATCTTTGACACCTGTGCTATAGGTTCACCATCATTGTCATAGGGAAGAAGGAGTACATGCAGGTTTGGGGATCCTACTTACAAGTTTGGAATGCCAGAATCCCTAAAGTACTGGTCCCATGTTTCCTCATTGTTCTCCTGGTCATCATTTGTCGGTGAAGGAGAGGTTTTGCTGCCCTTCTGGAATGAGAATATGGGGTGGGTGAGGGATGCAGTACATTGAAGGACCACTATAGGTAATTAATTATGTCTTAGTTATAAACTAAAGTAAATAAAGAACAATATGAGTAATTAATAAAACAGATTAGGCGCAAAGCTGATGACCCAGTATAGTATATTACTGAACTAGTACTAATGATTAATGCTTACAATTTATGCTTGACTAATGCAGCATTTTGTTTAACTAGTGATAACTGGTGAGAAAATGCAAGATTTGAGAGTATGAAGGTCATATCTATTACTGCCCATCTCCATCATATATATTCCAAAATCCACTGAAGGAATAAGGAATGTGATATGTCACCTGGAAAAGAGAGGTATCTGATAGATCTCTTAAAGTATTTGAAGGACCATCAAGTGGAAGAAGTATTAGATATATTCTGTTTGGCTCCACAGCACAGTATTAGGTACAAAACAGCCTAAAGTTGAAGCTCAAATTCTAAGAATCAGAATTATTCAAAAGTAGAATGGGTTGTCTCAGTAGGTAATGAGTTGTCTATCCCTGGAAGCAGTCAGGCAGAATCTAGATAAAAGAATGAATGAATGAATGAATGAATGAATGAATGAATGAAAATAAGCATTTATTAAGAACTTTCTGTGTGCCAACACTGCTAAGTGTTGGAGACACAAATACAAAAGCAAAATAATCTTTGCTCTCAAGGGACTCTCATTCCACTTGGAAAAATGGGCAATGGGGATAGGAAGAGCAAGAGGAAGAGAAAGGGCTCCTTAAGATACCTGTTACACTGGATCTTCTTGCACCTAGAGGATGACCAGTTGCAATGACTATTGTAGGGAAGGATTCAAGGGTTGAAATAGTTGCCCTCATTGTTTCATTCAATTCTAATACACGGGCAATATTTACAGGTCTCTTACTTTCTAGCCAATTGATTACTCTAAATTGACTTAAAATGAGTTCTTACCTTATTGAATATTTTGAATGCCTCATTTAAACAAGGTTGGTGGAGGCAGCATTGCTCCATTAGCCTAACAATGGTAGTGATTAGTAACAATGCATGAAATTTTTGTCCAAATATGATTTAAAACAATTTCCCTTAAATTCTGGGTATAAAAAATAATCTGATGAATGAAAAGTTACAATGAATTGAAATGCTTTTGGTTAAGCTGGGCCATAATCGAGGTTCTAATAGGGGGTATTTTAAAGTAAAGTTTCAGATAAATGGGGTTTTTGGGGCTTATATTTATTTCCTAACCATATATTTTCTTATCTTTATATTTCAGTAGTGCAAGGAAGCAGGAGCATAGGACTTGAGGTTAGGAAAAGTTAAATTAGCTAGTTTTATGACCATGGGTAAACTTTCAACCTCTCTAAGCCTCAGTTTCCTCATATGTAAAACATGTTAACAATACCTATAACATCTTATTCACAGGAGGGTTGTAGGGATCAAATGAGAAAATATTTGTAAAACACCTTGCAAACTTTAAAGCACTATTCAAATTTATAATTATCTCACCTGTGGCACATAGTATAGCTGTATATCTCTGGGAAAGTCACCTAGCCTACAAGCCTCAGTTTTCTCATATTTGGGAATAATAATTGCACCTGCCTCACTAGGTTGTAAACCTTAAAGCTCTATTGGAAATGTGAGATTATATTATTATTATCTTACTAAATTGATTGTTACCTAATTTATTAATGATTCATACCTTTCTCTAGCTCTCCTGCAGATCTTAAGACTGAGTGGGCACATGCCTGAAAAGGATTCATTAAGTGCTTATTTTGTGCCAAGAACTCTGCTAAGGAGAATGACTATAACTTAGAATTCTTCTTCTCACAGGTCTTCATGTTTTCTGTATAACATTTTGTGGAAGACATTCTTCTTGCCTTCCTCTCTCCCTCTCTCTATTGTTGCATATTCGTGAAGTCCTGTACTAATAGTTTAAGTGATTATGATTAGCTTGCTGGGCCTCTTGTACTAATTAGGCAGCTTCAGTGTGGTATGCCTGTGGCAGAAAGAGCACTGAGTTTGGAGTCAGGAAACAGTTTGCTATTTCTCAATGATGAGCAAGTTGCTTTCCTCCTTAGGGCCTCAGTATTTTCCTCTGCAAAATGTGGGAACTGAACAATAATCTTTCCAGCTCTAAATCCTATGGATTTCATTCTTTTTTTATTTGCTTAACTGTCAAGGTTAAAGTGAAAGGTAAAAACAGGCATTCTATTAAGTCCTTTCCCATGCATATGCCTGTTTTCTCCTCTGTAAAATGAGGGAGATGCTTCTCTAAGGTCCCTTCAGCCCTATGTTTATGATTTGTTGAATTGTTCAAATCCATTTGGGAAAAAAGGCCCATTTGGGGGCTTTTTGACTTGTGGGATGCTCTTTGCTTTGTGGGATGCCTTTTCATGAAGATATTGCAAGTGCAGGAACGCCAAAGAAAACGTTGGTTCAAGGTATGGACCTGAACATTGTGCTCTCTGGCTCTGAGATGATGCCAGCCAACCAATGCTTACTTTTCTGCTGGCCAGCCTTTGAAGGCCCTGCTATTCTCACCTTGCCCTTTAGAGGGCAATGCATCATAAGGAATTAAAATGTCCAGCCTTTATCTCAGAGTCGATATTTTTTTAATGTCATTATCTAGGCTGCGGGGGAAAGAGATTGATTTTTCTCAAGCCAACTGGGATCTCATGGGGGTGAGTTATATCTTTTGGAGATAGCTCTTTAAATATAGGAGCAGGGTGCCCACTTGGTACACCTAATCCAGAGTATGTCTACTGTTTTCCTGAAGGGTACCAATTCTGTTTTCTGCAGGTAGAGACTTTCTGATGACATTTCTTGACTTGTGGCCACATATTCTCTGATAAGATAATATGTACAAAAGCCTTTTGAATACTCTAAAGTGCTCCGGAAATATAAGGTATTCTTGGCAGTAATAATAACCCACAAGGGTGGTTTGGGTAAAGCTAACTTGTTTTATTTGGGATCGATTTCAAATATGCTTCTCATACAAAAAGAAAGAGAGAGATTGGGAAGAGGCTTGAAAGATGGGCTACCATAAACCACATACTTAAACATGTTGTGTTGAGTATGTCTAGTGGCCAAGGAGCTGGATATTAGAGTCCAGAAAGATGACAGACTCATGGGTAGCATAGTGTATATTTATATCGCATTGCTTGGAAAGATGCATGATTCCTTTGGGAAGCTAACATTTCTGCTATGCCTGTGTACTTAGCTTACTTTTGATGAGAGTCATAACCCTTAAAAAATGAAGGTAAAGAGTATTTGGGGAACAGATATATTCTATGGAGCTTCTGGAGTTCAGAGGATAAGACTTTGTATTCTCCTTCCTTTAAAACAGAGAGTCTTCCAAATAGTGGGAGATTTTTCCAGGAGCTTTTTAGTTAAGGCACTAAGAAATTAGTTTGGCTCTGATGCTTGTGTCATGATTAATTTGGTAGGCTGCCTGCGTCATCGTCAATTTCACCTTTCATGTGTTTCAAGGATGTACACAAATCGAGAAAGAAATCCAAGAGTGGGAAGATGCATGGCTTCTAAATGATGAGGAGAAAACTGGTAAGGAATATAATCGACTGAGAGAGAAGATGCAGGATCACAGTTCCATAGTCATGTAGTATTTATCTGTAGCTAAAATCCTAGGATATTTAAAGGGCAGGATGAGGCAGTGTTAACAACTTTGGATGCAAAAGGTAGCAAAACTAAATTGTAGACCTAATTCTTACATTTTTATCTGTGAGACCCTGGGCAACTTACTGTGCCTGTCTGAACCCAAGTTTCTTCATCTGTGAATATTTACTGCTATAACAGGAAGCCAGCACTTGTGAACAGTCTGTTCAGCCTGATACCCTAACTTTGGAGGATACGTAGGTATTTGTGACTATTTGTGGTCTGTCAACTATATGATGAGGAAAGGCTTTTCACCTGACTTCTGAGCTAAAACCAAGCATGTATACGCAAGGTTTCAACTGCTTGACTTTGTTCTTTTTTCCTCAGTTAAAGGAGCAATACTTACTTTAAGCCTCTAAGTAGGGAGACAGTGGCCATCTGTCTCTACCTGAGACAACACGAAGCTGTGAGTCCATGGCCCTGCTGTTGTTTCTGTCTGTTGTGCTAACTTAGGGGAAGGAGTATTAGAAATACTTGCCTTACTAGACTTGGAGATGGAAGAGACTAATTCATGACCTTATGATCTTCAAAAGATCTGGAGAACACTGAGGGTCAGGAATTGGGAGTTTGTGCTAGGCTGACATAGCCAGATGATGGATCAACATGGAGATAGATGCTGATGTCTGCAGGCATAGGAGCACCTTCATCCACAGCTCATTGCAAATTCAGAAATGATTTTGGTGGGATAAATGCTTTGTTGCAACTGCTTGAAGTTGCTTATTTTTCTTAGGGGTTGAGGTAGTATAGGGAAGAGTATGACTGGTTTAGGAGGACTCGTATTTCTGTCCTTCCCATATCCTTTCAGGAGATGCCCCTTTTGTAGAAGTAATTAATGTTAAATGGTTAAATGACACTAGGGTGCTAATCAATAATTCAATCAGTGATATAAGGGTGACACTATAACTGGTGATTGTGTTTGAGGAAAACACACTGAAATGGGAGCTTGAGCAAATAGCATTGAAAAAATTCTCCAAAGTCAATATAGTTTTGCCCTGGGAATATGACTTAATAGTAAGATTAGAAGTTGGGATAGGGGTGCCTAGAGCTTACAAAAGTTCCACTTGAATGGAATGATGGCCTTCTAAGCTCATTTATATGGATATATCTTTCAGCAATACAGATCATAACTTGTCTATTTCTTCTTATCTTGTTTTTTTTTTAAACCCTTGTACTTTGGTGTATTGTCTCATAGGTGGAAGATTGGTAAGGGTGGGCAATGGGGGTCAAGTGACTTGCCCAGGGTCACACAGCTGGGAAGTGGCTGAGGCCAGGTTTGAACCTAGGACCTCCTGTCTCTAGGCCTGACTCTCACTCCACTGAGCTACCCAACTGCCCCTTATTCTTATCTTGTGTAACTTTGTTTTCCCATAAGTAGTCCATAGAAGTCCTAAGCAGTGTGCCAAGCTGGGGCATGGGGGTGGGAAAGGGTTTCTATCTAGGTTGTAGCATTCTCTGGATAGCAGTGGAGCACATGGGTTGTCCATCTATAAAACGGTAGTAATAATACTAGTAGTAGTACCTACCTCAGAAGATTGCTTAGTTAGTCAACATGCTTCACTATGTTTTGGGCATTAAACTAAATGCTGAAGACACAAAGGCAAAAACACTGTTCTTGACCTCAAAGGGTTCACATTCTGTTGGAGGAGACAACATGTAAATAAATAACTAGGCACATATTAGATAGATAGATAGATAGATAGATAGATAGATAGATAGATAGATAGATAGATAGCTTGAAAAGCCTGGGAGAGGGAGAGGACAAAATAAGGGAAAAAGGTAAGACTGGAAATAAGTCTTGAAGGAAATCAGTGAAACCAAGAGACACAGTTTAGGGGGAAGAACTTTCTAGCTATGGGAGATAACCAGTACCCATAGACCCAGAGAATCATGTTTAAGGAATAACAAGGAGGTCTTTGTAGCTGATCCTGGAAGGGAGGGTAACAAGTGTAAGATCAGAAGGGCAGAAAAGGTCCAGGTATTTGGGAGCTTAACATGCCAAAGGCATATATATTTTATCTTAGAGGTAATTGGAAACTCTAGGGGTCAGGGAGCATGCGGCTGACATGGTCAGAGCCACACTTGGGAACCAAGCCAAGGATCCAATTGTTGGGGGATATTGGAGACAGGGAGACATAAGTGTCAGAGGATCTGAACTGGGGATGCTGTGAAGGTAGTTATGACAAGATTTGGAAATGAATTGAAGATATGAGGTGAATAAGAGTGAGGAATCAAGGAGAATACCGAAGTTGCAGGCCTACATGGCTTTCTCAAGGAGTTTAGCCATGAAGGACAGAAGAGATGGAATTATAACTAACAGGGCTAGTTGCATCAAGTGTTTTTTGTTTTATTTTTTTCCTTAAGAATGGGAGATACATGGGTATTTTTGTAGGCAGTCTGAAAGGAACCATCAGATAGGGAGAAGTCAAAGGCAAGAAAGAGAGGGAGAATATGATAGAGGAAGCAATCTGATGGAGAAGACAAAATGGGATGGGATCAACTGAGCATGTTGAGAAGTTAGCCTTGTTAAGGATAGCTGAGACCAGAGTGAAGGAAGAGAGAGTAGAGAAAGATGTTTGAATGATAGCAGACAAGAAGAATGAGTGAAATGGAGAACTCTCCATTCATGAATATTCTGAAGAAAGCTATTATTTTGATATCACAAGCATGGGAGGAAGAGAGAGAATTCAGAACTCAGTTTTTTTAAAAAAAGAATGTTACAGGGGGCAGCTGGGTAGCTCAGTGGAGTGAGAGTCAGGCCTAGAGACAGGAGGTCCTAGGTTCAAACCCGGCCTCAGCCACTTCCCAGCTGTGTGACCCTGGGCAAGTCACTTGACCCCCATTGCCCACCCTTACCAATCTTCCACCTATGAGACAATACACCAAAGTACAAGGGTTTAAAAAACAAACAAAAAACAAACAAACAAACAAAAAAAAAAGAATGTTACAAATATATAATAAATTTAAAATAAAAAAATTAAAAGAAATGAGAGATCCTAGGTTCAATTCTGGCATCAGACACTTTCTAGCTGTGTGTGACCCTGTGCAAGTCATTCAGCCTCCATTGCCTAGGCCTTACCACTTTTCTGCCTTAGAAATATTGGTTCTAAGATGGAAGGTGAGGGTTTAAAAATAAAAATAAATTAAAAAATTAAAGGAAGCTATTATTAAATCTTGAAGAACCCTCATTTCAATCCATCATTTCACTCTCTACCTTTTAGAGATGGTGAAATGAAACTAAGATCTAGAGATGTCACAGAGTGATAAAGCTGGGACTAAAATCCATGCATATCTTATCTTTTTTTTGTTGTTGGAGGAAGATAGGGTTGGGGGAATAAAGTAGGTTGTAGTCCAGTGATTTCTGCATGGCAACAAACTCCTTTAGTTCAAAGGTGTCAAGCATATCATACATTTACTCCCTGGACCCTGGGCAAGTCACTAAACCTCTGCCTCAGTTTCCAATAGGGTACAATGAGGGGGAAAATAGCACTTACCTCCCAGGATTGTTGTGCAGATCAAAGGGATATGATATTTGTAAAGTGCTTAACAAGCACATAATCTTGTTTCCTTCATTTACAGAGCAAATGAAATTAGGCATGCCCAAATTAGTATAGCTATAGACAAGGACAACATTGATTTAAAATATAAAGTGATTTTTAAAAACCATAGATAGCACATTTATTAAATACAGTATTGTTAGGCACTGTGTTAAGTGCTGGGGATACATCTAAAAGCAAACAAGACTGTCCATCCCCTCAGGAAGTTTACAAAAGGAAATACAAAAACAACACAAAAAGGATTGCCAGAAATAGAGAGGGCAGAGAAAAAGAAGCATGGTGAAGAGACTTCAGCCAGGCAAAGAGAGGCAGTGGCTTTCCTCTGAAGAAAGAAAGGACAATTTCCTCTTTGTAAAACATAAAAACATGAGATTCTATATATCTTTGTGTCAGTCTCAGGCAAGTCAAGCTATCAAAGTGATCTTCTGAAAGCTTTGGTCTGGCCATGTTACTCCTATTCAGTAGGCTGCATTGGCTCCCTATTATTTCATGTATAAAATATCAATATCAAATAGAAAATCCTCTGTTTGGCTTTAAAAGCCCTTCATAATCTAACTGATTCTAAACATTGCAGCCTTCTTAACATCTTATTCTCTTCCACATGTCCCAGGATCCAGTAATTTCTTTGAACCTTACACTCCATTTCCTGACTCTAGCCATTTACACTGGTTGTTCCCCGTCTTTGGAATTTCCTTCCTCCTCATCTCTGCCGCCTGGTTTCCTACAAGTTTCAGTTTGAATACTACGTTCTGCAAGAAGCTCTTCCTGATCCCACTTAATTCTAGTTACTTCCCTCTGAAATCACATCCTGTTTCATATATATATAATGTGTACATAGTTGTATGCATGTTGACTCCTCTATTTGACTAAGATACGCAAGGGCAGGGGCCATCTTTTGCCTTTCTTTGTATCCTAAGCCCTTAGCGCAATGCCTGGATGTGGTAGGCTCAGGAGCTGAGACTGTATACAGTGTACAGCTATACTGGATTTTGGAGATGAAGTTGAATGTGATGAATACTTTAGAGGAAATTAAATTTGACAGTGGTATGAATGATGTATTGGAAGGGAGGGGAAAAGAGAAAGCAGGAGATCAGTTAGGAGTTATTATAGTCTTGTCATAATGTGAAA